>NC_072735.1:126180472-126480472 GCF_026930045.1 Uloborus diversus
GGTATTATATTTTTCATTGTTATTCAAAAATAAATGCAAATGTTGGACCGTGATACGCAAAAACACACCACAAAACCTCGAACAATTTCAAAAACCACACTCTATGCACACACATAATTTTAAACACTTGTTAACCGCTATATTTTCCCCCGAAGGTGTTATTGACGGCGAGTAAAACTGGTGTAAGTCACAAAACTCTGCGTTTCATATCTCGGTGAATATTGGTCGTACTGATTAGATTATTTCCCTAAACATAAGTAGAGAGCCTGGGGCCCGTATAAAAAGTTAAATTTTGTATTTTTGACTCATTATTATTTTCACTTCAAACTTTCAATATTTTAACTCTGCATCCGAGTTTGAACATTTTTTGCAATCGGAAGTATACATCTAGGACTAAACGGTTGCGAAAATAAAGGTCTTGCAAGTTAAAACGGGAACATCTTGTATATTTCACTTGTACATTCTTCTCTTGTTCCTTATTCATGAACGCGTAGCATGTATCTTGGGATATATGACTTTTTTTCTGCTTAAAACTACGTATTTTTTTTGATTCAATCCAAGGTCATGCGCAAAACTCCTTTTCAAAAAATCAGAGCCAAATGTTGTATAGCAAAAATTGCACAGAAGAAATTGTGAGGCAGCTTGTGAGATAAATCATACTTCGTAATCATAGAATTATTTTTCCCTTAGCAAACATCTCAACCCCCTTGTATTCCAACCGCTCCGCATTTATTATTTTCCTGACAATCTAATTTTCATGTGTTCTCGTAAGTGCAAAAAAAAGTTAAGAAGTGTTGCAAACCAATTTTTTTTTTTTTTTTGCGAAAGGCAGCCAATTCGTATCTTTTGTTTTTGTAAAAGGCAAAAACATTTAGTATTTATATCGAGTACGACCTGAGTTTCAAAAACAACAGCGAGAGATTTTAAAAAATAGAAGTAGGGGCGGTTGTTGGGGGGGGGGGAGGATTTGATCTTGGACGATTGAGACCATAATTTATTTCAGTGCTGATACTTTGGTATTTTATTTTTCGAGCTAAAAGAGCAATTAAAACCATTGTGTCCGTCCGTAAAAGAAAGCTTTTCTCCCAATTTGTTTTGCCTTTTTTTTTTCGGAGGGAGGGAGGGGGACAGGCGTTCATTTTGTGATTCCGCTCTTTATTATTATTTTTCCTACGTCAGGGAAGAATCCAAGGATCATAACTCCCCCACGATCGGCCCAATATAAATCAGCAACGTTAAAAAAGTTAGCAACAGAAAAGTGTTTGTCCTGAAGACAAGGACTTACTAAAAATGATTAAAGTTCAAAGTTCCCAGTAGAACAGCCGGACAGGAGCTTCAAAATGAACTAGAAAAACAAATTCAAAATGAACAATTTAAAAATTCATTAACATTAACGCCTTCGGGAAGTTCAAGGCAAATATGCATGTAGATCCCGCTGAAAGACGGATTTGCTTGAAACAAACTCAGTTGGAAAAAGCTCTTGACGATGAACATATTCATAAACAAAACGTTCAAACCGAACATTTGAAACAAATTTAGTTTGGACGTCTACGAAGAAATTTAAGGCAAATATAGAGGCAGAACTTAGAGCGGATTTGCTTGAAAACAAATTTTTTTAAATAAAGCTCTTGACGAAGAACCTACTCAAAAACAAATCTTGAAAATGAGCAATTATTATTCTTTTTTACTCTAACGCCTATGAGAGAATTTGTTTATTTTATTTTGGCAATGGAAAAAAAAAAACAGAAATTCAGAATGCTTTATTATTTACCAGAAAGAAAGAGCTGCAGACGGTTTTTTTTTAGTTTTTTTTAGGTTTACTTTCATAGTACCAATTATTTTTTCAAAATTTTATTGCTAAACTTAATCCAGAAGGGAAAAAGAAGAAAAATCCGAGGTGATAAATGCTTTTTTACTCTAAAGAAAGAGCTGCTATCGATTTCACTTTTGATAAAAATTATTTATTTTGAAACACTTTTTAAAAAAAACTTTCTTAAAAGTTTTGCAAACGACTAAAACGTTTTTTTTAAATAGAAAAGCTGATATGTTAGCTGCCTTTGTATTGCTGCTGTTATTTTACTTCTCTATTTATTATTATTATTATTTATTTATTTATTCATTTATTTTTTTTTTTTTTTTTGTAATTCAGCTCTTCAATTTGCCTCTCGTAAAATTATATGCTCCAAAGTTTGCCACAATAGCTTTATTTAAATTGTTCCTATAAAAAAAATCATTAACGGTTAAAATTTACTGAAGAATAAAAACTTTAATAATTTAACGCTTTCAATTTTAGAAACTGAATTCAGTAGTGCTTATTCAACGAGTATATACTCAAATGTTATTTATTTTATTTTTTGCATAAGAGGTGCATATTTTGGAGTTTGAAATCAGTTTTAAATGTTGGAAAAAAAAAAGCTATTTTTGACATAATTTTCAACCTTAACTAATATAGGAAATGTTGTTCTTAAGCTAGAAAATCGATGCTGGTATACAGGAAAGTAAGCTCGCTTAGTTCTAGACGGAACTTCTTGTTTAGTTTCATGAAGGACGCAGTTTAATTCAATGAAACTGAAGTCATAATCAAAGTTCTTGTCGTCCTCAAAATGTCAGTCAAAGGCAACCTGTCGTCAATCAAAGGCAACCAAGTGGAGGGAGCGACTTAAGTTTGCTACATTAAACACCCCACAGATATGCCCAACCTTTTTTCACCCGAGAACCACACCTCATAATAAGATGATTCACGCTGTGCAGGATATATTAAATTTCAAACTAATTTAAAAAATTTCTGAATGACAAGGAAAAATGTAGAAAAGGCAAAAGAATTACAGATGAGGAATTGGTGTATTTAGTAATTGGTCAATTACTTGATGCTTATTTCATCAATTGTATCCGTTTTCAAAAAATCCATTTCCTACTGTTGGCTCCAAATTTATAACATTGTGAATAATAGTGGTTTTCGATTTCTGCGATGTCTAGCTTCACGGGCCGCATGTAGCCTACGGGTCGTAGGTTGGGCACAACTGACATACGAGGTTCGGCAAATAGGGTCATAATACTTAGCCGTCACCAAGGAGCGTCACTTTTGCCGCTCTTTTATGACGTTCATGTACAGCAGACTAGATCCTCGTTTTACGTGGGTTTATTTTGCGCGGTTTCGATTATACGCGGTTTAAGATTTGACACTTTTATTTTATTTTACGCGGATAAGTTTCGGTTTTACACGGATGCGGCAATCCAAACAGATAACATTTTCCTCTCTTTCAAAATTCAGACTCCTAAAGACTGCAGATTACACGTAATAACACTGCATTTTGGCGTGCTAATAACCGAACTTGGGCTCATGGAGACATTTTATTGCGATTGGTTCCAGAGCTCTTTCCCGAAGTAAAGTCATTACACGCACACAGTTCAGAACTCACTGGAAGAAGAACTTTCAGGAGTGACAAAGGAGGCCAAAACCAACGAGGATACTTCGGTGACACACAACCAAAAACGTTCACATTGAAAATTTTGAGCCATACCTAGACAATAGAAATGATCTTTCTGATTTGTTAGTGAAAGAAGATTCTATCATGGAAATGACGCAAGTGATCATGGATGCGTTAATGCTTAGCAAAGAATCACAGAGAAAAGTTCTTAATGACTGCCAACAGACTATAATAGCAAGCTCCTCTTTATAAACAGGATACGAAATCAATTTATGCTTTCTTTATGCATGTTGTGCATAAAATCAATACAAGTACACATTAAACTTATTGTACAATTAGCCATCACTAGAATGAAGTATTTTGTTATCTACAGAACCAAACCCCTATTTTAACACTAGTATTAGGTCTCAATTTACGCGGCATTTCCGTGGAACGTAACCCTCGCGTAAAAACGAGGGTCTATTGTAATGTAAAATCTAATAATCGCAATATATATTTTTCAGCACCTAACGCGTACACACTACCACCTGTTCTCGGGCTGGGGAAGACGCCCCTCGTCACGGGACCGTCGTATTCAGTAGGAAAAGCCGAGCGATCTACATATGGAAAAGCTGTCCAGGTAAAAAATGAGAATAAATATTTTCCCTTAGAGTGTATCATATGTCCTCATATTAAAACTAATTTGGAATCTCACTTCTACGTATAGATTGTGAAGCAAAATCTTTAAAATCACTAGATGTAATGAAGGATGGGACACAACCATTAAGTGTAGATCAAATTAAGTCCATTCTGGTTTCAATTTCGTATTTTTCGTTCATTACTGCTTTTAAACGAATATTTGGTGTAAAAGGCACAAACAGAAAAATTTCAGTCATGAACTACTTAACGGACACTCAAGAACTGTCATCTAGTTCCTGAAAAAAAAAAAAAAAAATCAAATGTTTTTCACTAGTTAACTTTTTACAACAGGGAAATAGTTAAATACTGGCAGGGCGGTACCCACGCTATAAAAGGGGGGGAATTATTTCCCATTTTCAACAGTGGGAGTTAATTTCTCACTAAGTTCAACAAATCTATATTAAACTGCGTATTTGCTCAACAATTATCACTTAATCTAATTATATAATAACAGAATTTTTGTAAAAAATACTAAGCACTTTTCATAATGCACTCAAAAGGACAAAACAACTTTTCTGGGGTCAGAAAGGACAATTTAAGAATTCCTGTAGTTTTCGAAAATTCCAAGAAAATGACACCACAAACGAAGAAAAGTGAGGCTCAAGTCATGAGGAGAATTTCTCTCTCTCATCATTATCTAGCTTTCAATCATAACTTTGAGTGTTGAAACATGCATATTTTTCTTATTGGGAAAGTTTGGTTTGAAATGACTTGAGCCGCACTTTTCTTCGTTTGTTGGTGTCATTTTCTTGGAATTTTCGAAAACTACAGGAATTCTTAAATATTCCTTTCTGACCCAGAAAAGTTTATTTTGTTCTTTTGAGTGCATTATAAAAAGTGGCTTAGTATTTTTTACAAAATTCTGTTATTTTATTCTTTTTAGTGTAAATGATGTATTTCAGAAAAAGAATAATTTTACCATCACAAAACTTCACCTTCTTTTTTCATATAAATACTCGGTACTAAAAAAGAAAAAAACCTATATATGTGTCTAAAATCTTAAGCAGTTGACACTAAAATTTAATCCTTGTTCCTCACTAGGATTTATGCTTGTTAATTCCATGCTTGCTTCAGAAAAGCCTTGATTTAAAATTTTCATTATGATTGCTTTTAACATTACTGTTGCAAGGCAACAAAATTTGTAACAATGGGTTTTATATTGAAACCATAGACTAATAATAAGAGTAGACAGAGCTATGGCAACCCTTTTGCTGCTCACAAACCAAACCATGTGACTAGTGGGTATCCTAGCAAAGGCAAGTGTTGATCGTAGCAGACGACGTCTTTCATATCTAAAGAAATCATGTTATTTGAATAATAAATCTTATCCTATTTTAACAGTTGAGAGATTTCCAAAAATTTTAGATTGGGAAAATTTTTATCGGAAAATTTAAAGGACCTACTTTTTTCCCGATAAAATGTAACTCGGCAAATTTTTCATCGGAAAATTTGATCGTTACGATCTCTTTTTCCGATGAAATTGTAGCTCGGGCAAATTTTCATCGGAAAATTTGATTGTTAAGATCTTCTTTTCCAATGAAATGTAGCTCAGCAAATTTTCATCGGAAAATTTGATCGTTACGATTTCGTTTTTTCGATGAAATTTCGCTCGGAAAATTTGATCGGTACGATCTCTTTTTCCGATGAAATGTAGCTCGGTAAATTTTCATCGGAAAATTTGATCGTTACGATCTCTTTTTCCTATGAAATGCAGCTCGGCTAATTTTCATCGGAAAATTTTGATCGTTACGATCTTTTTTTCCGATGAAATACAGTTCGGCAAATTTTCATCGGAAAATTTGATCGTTACGATCTCTTTTTCCGATGAAATGTAACTCGGCAAATTTTCATCGGAAAATTTGATCATTACGATCTCTTTTTCCGATGAAATGCAGCTCGGCAAATTTTCATCGGAAAATTTGATCGTAAGGATATAGTTTTCCGATAAAAAACAGCTCATCGAAAACCGTTCTTGGATTCTGATCGCAACGATATCAGCGTGCAGCATTACACGATGAGTTTAGGAGGAGTCGATGATCGGCCGAGCAAAATCCGATGAGTTGATGCTACTTGGGACCCCATTGTTATATTGTTGAATAATTTTGTGTTTCGTATGACTGTTCGAGACTTTTCTCAAGTCAAATCTTAAAGTAACTGTTTTTCTACAAGATTGGCTAATATTAAATGGATTTAACTGATCATTTTCCATTTAAACAGAACTTGAATGTAATTAGAGGTTTTTTGTTATTATTTGTGCTGTTTGGACACTTACTCATTATCCAATCAACCAGCAGAAATCTCTCCAAAATTTTTGGAGAAAGATTTCAGTAGCTGATGCATTTGGAAGTTTTTTCAACTGTCGCTGTTTTTTGAAGCCAAATTCTACGTAATAATGTTTCTCAACTTTCACCATGTAAACAAAATATAGCCAATCAAAGAATCTTTAAGAAACTTTTTTTAATGTGTAAAATATTCCATCAACTAAATTAGGCAGAATCCATAAACAGTACAAAAACTTCCATTAATTTTTCTGTTTGCACAATTTCAAACAATCACCAAATTTTAGCTACTTATTTTGGAAAATTTTTGGATGAAACTGCGCCATTTTATTATGATCAAAAGTATCTCAGCATCTGGCGATAATATCTCTGTAACGAAAATTAGCAACATATCGTTTTACTAAGTAAGGGGGGAGGGAGTACTATCGAAGGTATCTCAAAACGATTCCCTCAAGTCTGGTAAAATCGCATCAAGAGCCCACAATGAATAAACTTTCCCAAAATCAACAATAACTAAAGCAAGTATAAGGGGATTACGGGCGCGGCTACATCTTTGTAAACAGTTCGTACTTCAATAGTCATACAGAGAAGGTTTTAAACTTCATGTTGAAAAAAAGGTATTAACAGATAAATCTTTTTAAAACGTGTGAAGATTAATTTCAAATTTTGGAAATTCTTCAAATTTGCATATGTTTAGATGTCGTGCTTTTGTTTCTAAATGAATGCATTTTGTTCTTTATACTTATTGCTATTTCAGTTTTGTGAGTAAGGAAGAAGCTCGATTTTTTTTTATCATGTCAAAGAAGTGTGTTTTTAAATTCTTTCACTTAAAACAGAAAACAAATGCAAATAATTGTTGTTTCTCATAATTACTACTGACCCAGGCAACGCCGGGTATTTTTTGCTAGTAGCTTTCTAAGGTTTATTGTTAGATATTCAAAAACCCAGGAATTTTGAGAGGTAAAAGGACATAATATTTTGCGAACTAAGTTTGAAACCCCCACCACCCCCCTTATAACAATCCTATATTTATTTTCGCAACAATGTCAATCCAAGAACTAGCTTTCTTTTTTTTCCCCGAATTCTGAATTTTAAAAGGTGACTTGGCGATTTGTCAAACAAAGTTTTACCCACCGAGAAAAAAAGAATTAAAATCATTTGAATTTTGAGGGCCTTAAATTCAAATTGTTTTTCGTAATCACGAATTATGATAGGACCCTATTTGTTGGGTTTCTCGTTTCTAGTAATGAAATGGAAATGGTCAAGAAATTCGTTTCCGTCATATTATGACTAGCGATTTTCCAGAATAGGTAATATATGAAGCATATCCGTAAAAAAAGAAATGGTGATTAGAATGAAGATTTTATGGCCGATATCCACCAGTGCACTTGTCACAAAGCTTATTTTCAGCGTAAATGTTATGTATTTTTATTTCTTATCACTCTTAAATGGCGGAAATAAGTAATGTGGAAATTTTATATTTAGATGAAGTTTTGCTGTTTAAGTTCATCTATATAGCTTTTTTTCCCTGAAAAAACGTATACTTACGCAAAAAAGCCTTTTTTTTTACTGTATAGTCAGCAACCGTTGAGCCCTCGAAAAATATGAATAAAATCAAACCGCAGATGATTGGCAACTATGACGACAAAAATTTCGCTCTCTAAATAAATATTAAAATGAAACCGTTGTCATGGTAAACTGAGAAATCAGAGCGACATCAACTTTGGCCAAGTGAGGATTGTAAGCCAATTCATGGTTGCTCAATAAAGGAGAAAAATAAAAGTAAAACAATAAACAAAAATAAAAAGTGGATGAATAAAATCAGTCATTAAATATCCAAAGACGTTTTCAAAAGAAGAAAGGGATACATAAACAAGCATTGCCAGTGTTTAACTATTACTAGTTTCGTGTACCTTTTCGACTCTTTACATCGATAGCATATTATTTCTGTTACAGCATCAACAGAATCTGCCTGACAAAAATACTTGATTCATTTTTCAGAGTCCGGGACCAGCCGCATATTTGTTGCCTTCTAGTGATGTTCATATGGGCAAATCACCTGCCTATTCCATGGGGACAAAATCGTACCCTCCAACTGTTGGTACAATCACGCCTGGTCCAGCAGCCCACAGTTCGCATCTGGTAAGAATTTATTTTTCATACGAAGAATGGCAAAAATTAATACATAAATACGATCCGTCCAAACAGGAACTAGTTGAGCATGCTTCGGCGAATGAAACTCGTCAAATATTTGAACGAGTGTAAAATATCTCATCGGGTCATTACAGTGATGGCTTTGTCTAAGAGGAAAACTATTTAATTGGGTAGAATTACGGTAACCTGGTCGCGTTGGCGTATTTTTTCAAAAACTGCCAAATTTGGCACCTACGACTCAATGTAAACAAAGTAATACAATGTAGACAAAGGAAATCATCCAATGAGAGTAGCCCCAAAGAAAAGGGACGGAGCTTCGGATTGCTCAAACTATCACCTTGGTAACTACAACTGTTTAGTAACCTTTTTCTTTCTCTGATCGCAACTGTAAAGAAAAAAAAAAAAACATTAAAATTCTTTTTTCTTTTCAAAATATTGTAAAATATGGAAAGAAACAGATGAGTAAGCCTATTTTAATTTTTTTTTAAATATAACTATGTTATTTTACTTAGTTTGAAATTAAGTTTGCAGAAAAGACAAATGAAAGGTAACTTTTTTTAAGATGTGAACATAAACATGGGAAGATAAAGCGCAGTATTTACAGAGATGAATTTTTGAGACATTAGAAGAAACGAGTTTTGGATTCGATACTAACAATGGCGAAATGATGGAATTTGACCTTTTTTTTTTAGTGGAAAGCAAATAAGTAAGCTTGTACAAGAAAGCAAAAGTACAACGCCTGTCAAAATGCGAAAAATTTTTTAAAATAAAAGTTTGCCGATACTGCTCTTTACGTTCCCATTGCAGTAATATTGAACTCATTTTTTCCGGTAATTTGATGATTGTTTTAAATAAAAAAAATATTTAGAAGCGGAGGTGTAGGAAAAGAAATAAAATATCATAATTCATGATGTATGTGAACGAAAAGGTTCATGACGTACATATATGGTGTTACACTTTTTATCAACATGTTTAATTTCCTAAGGAACATTAAAATGAAACATAAATTTCTACCGAAATTTAACAATAGTAAAAGTTTGATAGAACACGACATTAGTCTGAAATAATCTGAGAAAAGCCATTAAAAGTACTTACTGTTTAATTAAGACTTAAAACGATCTACGAAATAAGTTAAATCACATCAAAAGATCCTTTCAGAGAACGTTATCATAACTAAAATTATAATTCAAACTTACTGAATAAGTTATTACTATAATTAATAAATTTTAAATTTAAGATAGAACAATAAAACGTGAAGGAAATAACTTACTGAGAACACATTCCAAAAGTAGGGAGGAAAGGAGAGTTCACCAACAGGAGGGGCAATCGGGCAATGCATTGCCCCTCCACCCCCTGCCGACCCCCCCTCCACCTCCTCCCGACCTTGGGGTTGACCTTGGGTTGCGCGTGAAACTTGAAGAAGATGACGGGGTTTTCCCGAGATTTCGCCCTTCCTCGTTTTCGCTCTTCCTCGCTTCCGCTCGCGTTTTTACCGTGAAAGGTTATGAAGGTATTTTTTTAACGAGCTTTTTTTAGTTTCGGTTTTCGGTTGGCAACACTTGTTGTCATGACAACCAGAGTTTTTAGTTTTCGGTTGGCAACACCTGTTGCTATGCTTTAACTTAACCTCCATTATTTTATATACCGATAGATGGCAGCACCATCACCGGATCGAACAGTTAATGAGAATTTAGAACTAGTCCAAGAGCTAATAGCTACCTGATGCTAGCACCCCCAGAGGTATCGTTTCACTTGGAGGACATTGAGACCACGAGCATATTTAACGTCGCCCAGTCCCCTTTAATGACGACGGTGGGTCTTCGACCAGCGAGGATCGAACCCGAGACCCTCCGGCCCCGAGTCCAATGCCTTACCGATCAGGCTACCACGGCCCCTACGATTAATTAATGTTATTTCTTAAAAAGGGTAGAATTACGGTTACCGGGTCGCGGCGATAAATATTTCATTCTGGCAACCCGCTACCTTACTTGGCGACGGAGCAATTTTGGTAACCCTACACCAAAGCTGATTTGCTATTTGTTTGACCAATCAACCATTTCAAAATTCACATTTACAAAATTGTAATTTATTTGTCCAATAAATCTCTTTTATTATTCCATGGAACATTTTTAATTTTCTCAAAGATGATTTTTTTCTGAAAATTGGCAACATATTTTTTAGATCTTCGAAACATTTTATGAAATTTTATATCGCGAAATGTTTGTCACTTGTAACTTTTCTAAGTTATAGATTTAAAAATTAATTATTCGTACTTTTTGGATACCTTTTTGGAAGTAGGGAGGAAAGGAGAGTTCACCAACAGGAGGGGCAATCGGGCAATGCATTGCCCCTCCACCCCCTGCCGACCCCCCTCCACCTCCTCCCGACCTTGGGGTTGACCTTGGGTTGCGCGTGAAACTTGAAGAAGATGACGGGGTTTTCCCGAGATTTCGCTCTTCCTCGTTTTCGCTCTTCCTCGCTTCCGCTCGCGTTTTTACCGTGAAAGGTTATGAAGGTATTTTTTTAACGCGCTTTTTTTAGTTTCGGTTTTCGGTTGGCAACACTTGTTGTCATGACAACCAGAGTTTTTAGTTTTCGGTTGGCAACACCTGTTGCTATGCTTTAACTTATGCGGTGTTTAACGTTCATGGCGCCATCTATTGAGAGGTTGATTTTTATTTTTTTTATTTCTACGAATTTAATCATTTTTATTTTACAGAGTGTCGGGAATCGAACACCCAAACTTTGAGTTAGCAAAAACGTATGCTAACCACTATGCTATATTTTCCATTACACTTTCAGTCTTAATGTGAATCTGTACCATGACAACGAATATTACAATTAAATTAATTTTAAAACCATCAGTTAATTCACTCTTTAGTACTAATCATGGCATATCATTAACTGTATTTCAGCTCATAATTGAAACTATCATCATTATTATTATTTTTCATAATAACAAAGTTTTCACTTAAGTAAAGATTTATTTAAATACAACCCATTCGAGATTTTAGATTTGGTTCAATGCTTTGTGGACTTGAAATATATTTTACACTTTGATTTTTCTTTTTCATGCATTTCAAACTTTATCATTTTTATTTTTTCTAACTTGTTAAATTTTCTTAACTAATTTCTTTTTTCTTTGTCAAATTGACAAATATTTTTTCTAACTTGTAAAAATTTCGAAGAAATAATTTTCTTAACTAATTTTTTTTTTGACTTTCATACAACAAAATATTTTTTCTTACTTGTTAAATTTTCGAAGAAATAATTAACTTAAATATTCTTTCACACATTTTGAACTTTAACGTTTTTTCCTGTCATTTAGCACTTTGATTTTTTTTTTCACTATTTTAGCGTATATTTTTATTGTTTACATTTCTTGTCGATGACATCACAAATGATGAAATGCCATTCTGTGTTGCCATTCAGAGAGCAAAATATTTAATTCGCCTTTTTACTCACGTGTATTGGCAACGATATGGTTGATAGCAAGCTTAGAGAGCAATTTTAATTCGCTTCTGATTATCATATCGTGGAAACGCGGTACAAAATACGCCAAAGAGCATCATTTGTGACGTCATCAAGGCCACGCCTTGTTTGCGAAATCGGACATTTTAAAAAAATTAATTAAAAATAACTGTTGGGAAAATTAAAGGATTTTCTGGGTCCATGGTTTTTTTTTTTTTTTTTTCTTTCTTTCTTGTTCTATCAATTTCAGTAACTAAAAGTAGCTTTTTTGACTGAAGGAAACAACCACATTGGTTAAAATAAATATCAATCATTTGGAGATATAACCATCCAATGTTTAAATTAATTAATTAACAAAAACGTTTCCGATTCGATCCATCGCGATTCGAAACCATGCTCGCCAGAACTTAATTACACACAAAAATAATTGATCAAAATCGGTCCAACCGTTTAAAAGACTTATGGTGACAAACGTCCGCACAGAATGTTCGGACCTCCATATATCGAAGTAGCAAATTGTCGGGAAAAAAAATCGATATATAGAAATTTTGATGTATAGAAACGATCTTATTTTATCATAAAAATCTCCTAAAACATTAAAATTCAAGCTAATTTTCGTGCGTGAAACCCAATTTCTAATTTATACGCGCATCGGATTAAACGAAAATTAATAACTGAAAAACTAACAGAAATTACATTTTTGTGCCTTCATACATTTTCATTCTTCGGCAGTTCAACTTGATTCGTAACATGAGGGGATTTTCGTTTTGACAATGTAATCGAGAGAAAAGTAAAAAAGAAAAACATATTACTTAACTTGAATGATTTTTACTGAAGCTAAAAAGACTAGGAATGATAATCAACAGATAAAAAGGATAACTTGAAACTGATTTTACAGTGTTACTGGTTAAACTAAAATTTGAAATAAACTTGAAGGAATTTAAGAACTCCAGAACGGAACAACGACCTATCTACACACCCCTCAAACCCAGATTTCTTATGAGTTTCTTAGCAACCTTTAGTAAACATAATTTTCTCCCCTAACCTTCATTTTTCATGGGACAAACAGTCTAAAGTGGGGGGGGGGGGGGGGAAATCTACGAATGTCTCGAAAAAAATTTCGATATATGGAGATTTCTTCGATATATAGAAACAATTTTTCAATGTAACGAACATTGAAATTTGCTGGGATTTCGATACATAGAAAATTTCGATATGTGGAAGTTCGATATATGGAGGCTCGACTGTATTAAGATGGTTATGATACTCTAGCCAGAATGGCGAAAGTTGGCAACAAAGCGAACTACATCAGAAAGGCACATGAAGATCACTATTTGAAACAAATCTGACCTGGCAATGTCGTAATTCTGCGATTAAGATCTACTTAGCCTTCACAATGCTGCCTGCCAGGTTAGGTTTTTCCCAGCTGTACTTTCTTTCACTTATCCTGAACCCTCGCATCTAAAGTTTATGTACGTGAATTAAGGACATTAAATTGATTCGTAAGTGTTTATTTTAGTATTTCTTACTTCCAAATTAATATAAACCTCCCTATCATCCGCCAATTTAACTTGTCCGCCTTTCCACCGGCCGGTCTATGGCGAATATTTGGGACTCTACTGTAGCAAGATTTGGAAACAAAAAGAGTTAGATGTTTCTTGCTAGAGAGATGTTCCTTACATGTTTTTGTTCTCCCCCTGCTACTCCTGCTCACTTTCTATAGCATTGGTGCCACATTAAAACAGTTTCCGTGATTCGAATTTGCCGCGTAGTCTTTTAATCTTGGTGTGGGTTTTCTTAGAGTTAGTATAGGAGTTCTAGACTTTCCTGCACCAGAAGGTGGGGTGAAGAACAATAAGAACAATGTCAGGAGTGAGATGTCGAGTTTTCTGTAACCCCAACGCAGGAGCGCCAACTTGCAAAAATTATTGAGGAAGCTGGACATCTCCGGGGTTTTAGGGTGTTATGTAATCCCTCAGAGGTCCCCCACCCCAAATAAAGGTCAGATTTTTGAACCTTGTTAATGCCATATTTTCTGGTGTGTATAATTTTAACAAACAGTATATGACACGGCGTTTTCGAAGTAAAAGAATCTAAAAATTGGTTTACAAATTTTCTGGTTCAACTTTTAAATCATATCACTTGTCTTAGTAAGAGATTTTTTTGTTCTATTTTATGGGGAGCCGTGCAGTTCCGTAGCTAAGCATTGATGTTATAAGGTAGGAAGGACACTTGACTTGAATGGAAAGGCACTCCCAGAGACGGCGACTTTTTTAAAAAATGGGGGGGGGGGGACCGGGGGAAATTTTCTAAATTTGAGATGAAAAACAGTGAGTTTTAAAGTTTTTTTTAAGCATTGTAAAGTCATATAATCAACATTAGAACCCCCAAAACTCGACAAGCCTGACACATAGCTTTTGGCTTTGAAAAAAGGAAAAAATAAATACAAACACACACAGTATTTTCGTAAAAAGGTAATTTAATTTACTCATGTTTTTTTAAGACCAGTTGTTTTTTCATTAGTTATACCGGCTAACATATTCAAGTGTAAACGCAGTCCCTCAATGTCTAGGTTGTTTTTGAAAACTCGATTTTTCAAAATTTGTTTCACCTCTGTTAAATAAAAGCAAAGCACTTTAGTTCAACTGCAATGATCTGTGTGAGTCCAGTTGATGTAAAGAGCCCAATAATGCAAGATTGCACCATTTCACAAACCTCAATATAAATTGCCTTTGGGATTTTGAAAGCGTGCGGTGAGCTGGCTTCGTTGTTTTTATACTTTGGTATACGTAGACTCCGAGGAAGCGAAGGATCATCATTTTGTGAAGGTTTTTCTTTTAAACACAATTCCCAAAATTATTCAAAACTATCACGCCTCCCATTTAATATACAAATCAAACCCTCATATATTTTTTCCAGATCAGCAACACTTAGATGAGCTCGCCGCAGCGCTGCCCACCGGCAACAGATTTGACCCGTATGTTCGCACACTGGGACAAATTCTAAGTGTGCTTGCAGCGCTATAACACAATCATTATTCGCACTACTCGTTTTCAGTTAACCTGCTTATTACCGTAATAATTATTTGTTTTAACTCATTACTGAATGTATTTTACAAGGTAAACTATCTTCAAACAAGGAAAATAAAAGATAAATTTATGAGTTTAGAAAACATAATATAACTAATACTTTTCTTGATTTATTGAGGGGGCTCTGCCCCCTCAAAAATATTTTTGAGGGGGCTCGGGCCCCCTCAGGCCCCATGGAGTCGGCGCCACTGCCCCAACGATTAATTCCTATTCCTATTCAGAGTCACAACTGACTTCAACAGTATTTATGTCAAGGACTGCATACTAAGTGCCTTGCCTCCATTATTTTATATACCGATAGATGGCAGCACCATCACCGGATCGAACAGTTAATGAGAATTTAGAACTAGTCCAAGAGCTAATAGCTACCTGATGCTAGCACCCCCAGAGGTATCGTTTCACTTGGAGGACATTGAGACCACGAGCATATTTAACGTCGCCCAGTCCCCTTTAATGACGACGGTGGGTCTTCGACCAGCGAGGATCGAACCCGAGACCCTCCGGCCCCGAGTCCAATGCCTTACCGATCAGGCTACCACGGCCCCTACGATTAATTAATGTTATTTCTTAAAAAGGGTAGAATTACGGTTACCGGGTCGCGGCGATAAATATTTCATTCTGGCAACCCGCTACCTTACTTGGCGACGGAGCAATTTTGGTAACCCTACACCAAAGCTGATTTGCTATTTGTTTGACCAATCAACCATTTCAAAATTCACATTTACAAAATTGTAATTTATTTGTCCAATAAATCTCTTTTATTATTCCATGGAACATTTTTAATTTTCTCAAAGATGATTTTTTTCTGAAAATTGGCAACATATTTTTTAGATCTTCGAAACATTTTATGAAATTTTATATCGCGAAATGTTTGTCACTTGTAACTTTTCTAAGTTATAGATTTAAAAATTAATTATTCGTACCTTTTGGATACCTTTTTGGAAGTAGGGAGGAAAGGAGAGTTCACCAACAGGAGGGGCAATCGGGCAATGCATTGCCCCTCCACCCCCTGCCGACCCCCCCTCCACCTCCTCCCGACCTTGGGGTTGACCTTGGGTTGCGCGTGAAACTTGAAGAAGATGACGGGGTTTTCCCGAGATTTCGCTCTTCCTCGTTTTCGCTCTTCCTCGCTTCCGCTCGCGTTTTTACCGTGAAAGGTTATGAAGGTATTTTTTTAACGCGCTTTTTTTAGTTTCGGTTTTCGGTTGGCAACACTTGTTGTCATGACAACCAGAGTTTTTAGTTTTCGGTTGGCAACACCTGTTGCTATGCTTTAACTTATGCGGTGTTTAACGTTCATGGCGCCATCTATTGAGAGGTTGATTTTTATTTTTTTTATTTCTACGAATTTAATCATTTTTATTTTACAGAGTGTCGGGAATCGAACACCCAAACTTTGAGTTAGCAAAAACGTATGCTAACCACTATGCTATATTTTCCATTACACTTTCAGTCTTAATGTGAATCTGTACCATGACAACGAATATTACAATTAAATTAATTTTAAAACCATTAGTTAATTCACTCTTTAGTACTAATCATGGCATATCATTAACTGTATTTCAGCTCATAATTGAAACTATCATCATTATTATTATTTTTCATAATAACAAAGTTTTCACTTAAGTAAAGATTTATTTAAATACAACCCATTCGAGATTTTAGATTTGGTTCAATGCTTTGTGGACTTGAAATATATTTTAAACTTTGATTTTTCTTTTTCATGCATTTCAAACTTTATCATTTTTATTTTTTCTAACTTGTTAAATTTTCTTAACTAATTTCTTTTTTCTTTGTCAAATTGACAAATATTTTTTCTAACTTGTAAAAATTTCGAAGAAATAATTTTCTTAACTAATTTTTTTTTGACTTTCATACAACAAAATATTTTTTCTTACTTGTTAAATTTTCGAAGAAATAATTAACTTAAATATTCTTTCACACATTTTGAACTTTAACGTTTTTTCCTGTCATTTAGTACTTTGATTTTTTTTTTCACTATTTTAGCGTTTTTCAATTATTTTCAGTCTTTAACTATTTTCTTAACTTTTTAGTCTTTAACTAATTTCAAGCATTTCAGACTTAGATTATTTTTTCGTGATTTCGATTTTTTTTAGTATATTTTAGAGTTTGATCATTTTCTCGCTTGTTTTTACTTTATCGTTTTTTTCCGATATTTTTAAACTTAGAAATTTTTCACAAGTAGTGACAGGAATCGAACCTTCAAATTTTTCAAAACTTTATCATGTCTTCAATTTTTGCAATCATGTCAAACTTGCAATCAATTTACTCGTAGTAGTAATTAACACTTATCATTAACAAATTTTCTCAGATTTTAAAAAATCAACTTAATTAATTTTTTCCAGTAAGCAAATTGTGCACTCAAGTTACATTCCAACACTGCATATACGTTTCAAGAGTTTCATTGAATTTATCACATTCCATTTAATTAACTCTAATAATTACTTTTTCATTAATACTTAACTTAATCATTTTATCATACATTTATTCCAGTTACAAAATTATGCTTAAAAGTTATTTATTTTTCTTAGCACAAGAGATTTTAACATGTTCCTACTAAAATGCTTTTCACTCTAGTTTGAGTTTACTAAAATAGCAACTCATTTACGATTTAGATTCATTTAATCGTCTTTGATTCTTTTTCATTGTTAATATTTTAAATTATCACATACGTTATTATTTTTATACATTTATCCATTTAATTTTCCAAAATCTACAATCAATTTACTTTTCGTATTAATTAACACTTATCACTATCAAATATTTTCATGAATTTTAAAAATTATCTTATTAAATAATTTTTTACTGTAACCAAATTTCCCACTCAAGTTATATTTTATCACTACATATGCTTTTCATGAGTTTCACTTAATTTATCGCATTTCATTTAATTAACTCTAATAATTATTTTTTATCATCGATATTTAAGTTAATCATATTTTCCTTTCTTTATTATTTTTTTTTTCATGCAAACACTCTTGATGGAATAAAACAAAATTTTCAACTTTCATGAATCAAATCCCCTCTGAATATTTTATTTTACTTTACCATACTTTACTATTTTACTTACTGCGTTTTATTATTTATCATTCATTACAGCTTTTCCAAAATATTACTTTACAACCAACCAATTTCATTAACAGAATTTTCATTACAATTTATAAATTTCACTTTTATTTAATTATTTTTACCTACGGTAAAATAAAACACATAACACAAAAATGTTAAACATCAATGAAGTACCCAAGAAATGTTAAAATTATAAGTCGAGTATCAAAACTTCATGTCAGCAAATTTTAAAAATAGACTTACCGAAAAATAACTTCTACTGAAATTCATTTCAAAACTTGGAATCAATTTACTCTTAGCATTAATAAACACTTATCATTAAGAAATTTTCATGGATTTTAAAAATCAACTTATTTAATTTTTTTCCAGTAAGCAAATTTCGCACTCAAGTTACATTTTATCACTACATATGCTTTTCAAGAGTTTTATTGAATTTATCACATTTTATTTAATTACTAGCTGCGTGCCCGGCGTTGCACGGGCTACCTAAACAATGTAAGAGCAGTCCAGTTGATGCTTTTGTAGTACACTGACACTAGTTTCTAACGCGTTAAGGAATAAATAAATGCGCGTAAAGCAAGGTTTGCAAAACACCAGTAAAACATATTTTTGCCAAAACACCTCATCAACGTTAATAATCGTTATCAATGATACAAGTTATGAGTACATTTTCAGTCAGCACAAAAGGGGAAAATATATGCATTATCAACTATAATCTTTACTCACGTTAAACTGAATTACATCTGATAGACTATATCGGAAATATTTATGCACAATAACAATCCGCTTTTTACATAAAATAGTCTACTACCCGGCGTTGCCCGGGTGTTTATTAATGCAACATACCACTCAGATAAATATTTGGATGGATTCTATCCACATGGTAGTACAAGAATTACATCAATCCGTTTTCCAGGTACAAACCCTCAAAGAACTCAAATAACTTGTAAATCACTCATTTACTTTACGACGTGCACGGTCCTCCTCGAAAATGAAAGTTATGTCATGTGACGCGTATTTAACACTCAGGCTTGAAACAAAAAAAGAAGTCAGTGTAGTTTTGCGGCAGATTGCGGAAAACCCCCCAAAAAAGTAAACAATTTAAATCTCCTGATTACAGGAAAAGCCTCAAAACAAAAACAAGAATTTTACCTGTTCATATTCGAGAAAAAGAAATGGCAACAGATCTTTCATCTCAATGATTTTCTTCACGCTGTAAATTTTAATAAAAGCGTTCATCCGGAAAGTTGAGTTGAAGCACTGAATAATAATTTGAATGGAGGAAAGCCTTCGAAAAATATGGATTTTATTTTGAAATCTAAGAGTCATAATTAATAGTTTTTAATTGATATCTCCGCTAATTATTATCGGAGGATTATGTTAAATAGCCAAACATGAAGACGGGAGGATTACGAATCCATCGATACCTGGTTCGATGGTCAGTTCACTGTCGTTCGGGAGAAGAAGCTTGGACATAGATAGATAGATAGATAGATAGATACTCAGATTTTATATGTATAAGACTAGCTGCGTGCCCGGCGTTGCACGGGCTACCTAAAAAATGTAAGAGCAGTCCAGTTGATGCTTTTGTAGTACACTGACACTAGTTTCTAACGCGTTAAGGAATAAATAAATGCGCGTAAAGCAAGGTTTGCAAAACACCAGTAAAACATATTTTTGCCAAAACACCTCATTAACGTTAATAATCGTTATCAATGATACAAGTTATGAGTACATTTTCAGTCAGCACAAAAGGGGAAAATATATGCATTATCAACTATAATCTTTGCTCACGTTAAACTGAATTACATCTGATAGACTATATCGGAAATATTTATGCACAATAACAATCCGCTTTTTACATAAAATAGTCTACTACCCGGCGTTGCTCGGGTGTTTATTAATGCAACATACCACACAGATAAATATTTGGATGGATTCTATCCACATGGTCGTACAAGAATTACATCAATCCGTTTTCCAGGTACAAACCCTCAAAGAACTCAAATAACTTGTAAATCACTCATTTACTTTACGACGTGCACGGTCCTCCTCGAAAATGAAAGTTATGTCATGTGACGCGTATTTAACAATCAGGCTTGGAAAAAAAAAAAAAAAAAAAACAGCAAAATTTTGCTGCAGATTACGGCAAAATAATCGAAAAGTAAACAACTTAAACACCCTGATTACAGGAAAAGCCTTAAAACAAAAACAAGAATTTTACCTGTTCATATTCGAGAAAAAGAAATGGCAACAGATCTTTCATCTCAATGATTTTCTTCACGCTGTAAATTTTAATAAAAGCGTTCATCCGGAAAGTTGAGATGAAGCACTGAATAATAATTTGAATGGAGGAAAGCCTTCGAAAAATAGTGATTTGATTTTGAAATCTAAGAGTCATAATTAAAAGTTTTTAATTGATATCTTCGCTAATTATTATCGGAGAATTATGTTAAATAGCCAAACATGAAGACGGGAGGATTACGAATCCATCGATACCTGGTTCGATGGTCAGTTCACTGTCGTTCGGGAGAAGAAGCTTGGACATAGATAGATAGATAGATAGATAGATAGATACTCAGATTTTATATGTATAAGATTTTTTGATTAGTATTAAACTTAGTCATTTTATCGCTTAGTATTTAACTTAATCATTTTCTTGCTTGTTTTTACTTTATCGTTTTTTTCCCCGTTATTTTTAAACTTAGAAATTTTTCACAATTAGTAACAGGAATCGAACACACAAATTTTTCGAAACATTATCAAGTCTACAATTTTCATCCAACTAAGTTAATTTAAAAACTTGCAATCAATTTACTCTTAGTAGTAATTAACACTTATCATTAACAAATTTTCACGATTTTAAAAAAATCAACTTATTTAATTTTTTTCCAGTAAGCAAATTTCGCACTCAAGTTACATTTCATCACTTTATATGCTTTTCAAGAGTTTCATTTAATTTATCACATTTTATTTAATCAACTCTATTAATTATTTTTTGATTAGTATTAAACTTAGTCATTTTATCGCATAGTGGTTTACTTTATTATTATTATTTTTTTTTTCATACAAGCACTCTTGTTAGAATAAAACAAAATTTTCAACCTTCATGAATTAGAATCACTTTGACTATTTCATTTTCCCAATAATATTTTACTTTAACAACTAATTTCTTTAACAAAATCGATATCATTTATTTTAGTCTTTATCCTTTTCGAACGATACATTCAAATGGACAGCTATACGTTAGATTAAGAAACTTAATCTAAAATTTGACAAATTAAGTTAAAGCTAAATACTGACTAAAATTAAGTACAAAAGACTAACCTTTTTGGGGTGAAATCTCTCAAGTACCAGTTATCGCGAAGTTATTTAAAAACAGTGAATGAAATTGTAATAAGTGGATTGTTAATTATAACTCAATCTCACAAATTACAACTACACGCATGTTTTATTTGAAATCGCTGCATACGGCTGTTTGCCCATCGTCGATTTGCAGAAGGCATGCCGTAAAATCGCAAATCAACTCGGCTGTTGAAAAAAACTACCGTAATCCTACAGCACTTCGGATGGTCCACACACAACGGTGCGAATTGAGGAAATGACTTTATCAATATTTCTATCTACCCTTTACCGATAACAGATAACAAACCCCACGTGCGAGTATGGTTCACCCCTTAGCAAGTACGTCTTGTAAGTGATGTCACTGTTTCTGACCAATTAAAATTAGTTCACGTTTCTCAAATATCAAGCACATAGATCGACAATAGCCTGATGTCAGGTTTTCCAAACAAAATTTTAGATTTTAATTCGTAGTTTCGAATTAATTTCTTTTTCATTTCAAACTTATAAAAAAAATTTCCAGCTTGTAAGAATATTTCTTTCAAAAACAGATTTTTGATTCAAAACAGTATTTTTTCAAACTTGTAATATTTTTCTACTTAGAAAATGAAATCAAAAATTTTTGTTTTCTTTAATCATATAAAATGTTTTTAAGAAATAATTTCTCAAACTAGTAATATTTTTCCACTAATTAAAAAAAATCAATTTTTTTTCAATCATATAAAAAAAAATTTTTAATCTTACAACAATAAATTTTTCCGCAAAAATATTTTTTTCAAATCAAAATAATAATAATAATAATATTTTTGTGACATATTATTTTTTTTTCTTTTCAATCTTTTTTTTTTTTCGCAAAACTATTTTCTTTTTTTTTTTTTCAAAAATTTTCAAACTTACAAAATAAAATTTTTTCAACTGAATCTTTAAACGAAATGCTTTAATTAAATTTAAAACTCAATATCACTTTACTCTTAGTATTAATAACCAATAGCACTTAACCATTTACTCTTTGCACTCTAAGTATTAATTAACACACATGCATTAGAAATAATAATAATAATGTTTAAGATACTTACAAATCATTCACTCAAGCTTTCAAATATCCATCTAGCATGTTATTGTTCATTCGTGTGAGGGAACTTGTAATAAAACTTTACACATCAACCGAAATTATAAGCGAAAATATCACAGTTTTAGCACTTAATATAATCCTACAATTAACAAATTGGTTTTAACTTTGAATTTAAGAAAAATAAAAACTACTACACACTTAGTAACATATCTATCGATGTATATTATTTCATGGCAAATCACAAATAGGTGAGGATCTTTTATCGATCATGTGACCAACTAAGTTAAGAAGAGCTTTCTTATCTCATATGAGAATTTATAAGTCTTTAATATTTCTCTTTAATGTAAGTGTATTGATACGTACGAGTTTGTGTATGTGAATATAACTGTGTATTGTTTTCAAACCATTGACATGTTTAAGCTTTACGGTTCTAATTTTGACTTTCCACTTAGCATTAGTCGAAGTCCTTCGCATGCATTAAACTATAGAAATATTACAAAAATTATATTTTCATTCAGTCTTAATTACAAAACCATACAATAAGATGAAGACAACACCGATAGTATAAAGATTACTTACAATAAAGTGCATATAAAAAATATATGTAAGAGTGATTTCAAAGTATAATCCATCAACCATATTCAACAACTCAATCAAAACACAAGTCTCTTTTAAAATGATAAACACAATTTATTCACACACACAGTAAAAGACAATTAAAAAAAACTTTCATCTTTAAGTAAAACTCTTCAAAACTTTCAAGCGTATTTTTAACATCGATTGCATCAAATAAATCAGACACATGACGTTTTAAACATGGACTATCAACATTCAAAGTAACGAAGTCACGAGTCAAGTTTTCCCAATTAACATTAAAAAGAGCCTGTTCGAAAAAAGTGTCGAACTTTCGACCCCTTGTTAATGATTCACATTCATGCACTCTCTCTCATGTAAAAAATGAATCCATTTTTACAATCCACACATTCTTTTTTAGAAAGGTAGTTTATGTTGCATATGAGCTCATCAAATAGTCACTTACGTAGAGAATCAGTCAGTTTACGAACTTCTTGTGATGTATATGTGCTGATTTTATCACATCGACAATCACAGGGATATTTTTTTCTCAATTTCCGAAAGGATGTACTCTTTTAGAGTATAAGTCATAAGTTTGTCTTTGACACTACGTGAGATACAAGGGGACGTGTAGCACAATTTGTCAATCTGGCTTTCCAAAAGTAGAACTCTATCAGGCATCAACTGGAACACTTCTCGTTTCAGTTTGAACAATCTTTGCACACTAACACAGATGTTACCATTCGCACTCGACTCTCCTTTTTTATAACAAAAGCGAAATCACGGTCTTCGATTAATTTTTGATTTATATTTTTTCGTAGGCTTGAAATAAGTGATCTCCACACATCTGGTTCTAAGGAAATACCATCCTTAGTTGGTCGAAGAATACCATCTTTCCCACACGTATATCTTCTAATATGCACGCATGTACGTTTCCGAAAAGTATTCACCTAAAGTGAAAATACAATCACCCAAGTGTATCATATCATCAGGCTGTGGAGAAGCCTCAGTGTTCATTTTCATGTTCGTTGCATCCCATCTGTTCATCTTCAGGCTTCAAAGTTTCAGAATGATTTTCACCAGCCTTAGTCATTCTTAACTCTCATAGGATTAAGAGTCACAATACTAAAACAACTTCCTGTGAACTTAAAAAATAAATCAAACTAGGTTTTAACACTAGCGGGTGAAGAAAAATCCTAAGTACATGGAATAAAATTTCACGACGTCTTTCAAAACTCAGAATCACTCTGAAAATGATTCTCCAAACATCCACTATAAACCAATGAATATTCACTTTAACCAATGAGAAGTGTACATAAATCTCTTGCTACTGACGTCATAGAATATCACACGAACTTTTGAGCAGAATTGAGTTGTTTTACACAGTATTCAGATTTTTAGAAAATGCCAACACTTTGACTTCCAAATTCATCCTGACCTACTACGAGTAATTTTAAGATGGTAGCAGGTTTTCACATCACACCGAATGTCGATGACGGTTTCGCATCTCATGCAAATTGACATGATCAATCACACGTGATTGACCATGTCATGATGCGAAACCGTCATCGACATTCGGTGTGATGTGAAAACCTGCTACCATCTTAAAATTACTCGTAGTAGGTCAGGATGAATTTGGAAGTCAAAGTGTTGGCATTTTCTAAAAATCTGAATACTGTGTAAAACAACTCAATTCTGCTCAAAAGTTCGTGTGATATTCTATGACGTCAGTAGCAAGGGATTTATGTACACATCTCATTGGTTAAAGTGAATATTCATTGGTTTATAGTGGATGTTTGGAGAATCATTTTCAGAGTGATTCTGAGCTTTGAAAGACGTCGTGAAATTTTATTCCATGTACTTAGGATTTTTCTTCACTCGCTAATGTTAAAACCTAGTTTGATTTATTTTTTAAGTTCACAGGAAGTTGTTTTAGTATTGTGACTCTTAATCCTATGAGAGTTAAGAATGACAAAGGCTGGTGAAAATCATTCTGAAACTTTGAAGCCTGAAGATGAACAGATGGGATGCAACGAACATGAAAATGAACACTGAGGCTTCTCCACAGCCTGATGATATGATACACTTGGGTGATTGTATTTTCACTTTAGGTGAATACTTTTCGGAAACGTACATGCGTGCATATTAGAAGATATACGTGTGGGAAAGATGGTATTCTTCGACCAACTAAGGATGGTATTTCCTTAGAACCAGATGTGTGGAGATCACTTATTTCAAGCCAACGTAAAAATATAAATCAAAAATTAATCGAAGACCGTGATTTCGCTTTTGTTATAAAAAAGGAGAGTCGAGTGCGAATGGTAACATCTGTGTTAGTGTGCAAAGATTGTTCAAACTGAAACGAGAAGTGTTCCAGTTGATGCCTGATAGAGTTCTACTTTTGGAAAGCCAGATTGACAAATTGTGCTACACGTCCCCTTGTATCTCACGTAGTGTCAAAGACAAACTTATGACTTATACTCTAAAAGAGTACATCCTTTCGGAAATTGAGAAAAAAATATCCCTGTGATTGTCGATGTGATAAAATCAGCACATATACATCACAAGAAGTTCGTAAACTGGCTGATTCTCTACGTAAGTGACTATTTGATGAGCTCATATGCAACATAAACTACCTTTCTAAAAAAGAATGTGTGGATTGTAAAAATGGATTCATTTTTTACATGAGAGAGAGTGCATGAATGTGAATCATTAACAAGGGGTCGAAAGTTCGACACTTTTTTCGAACAGGCTCTTTTTAATGTTAATTGGGAAAACTTGACTCGTGACTTCGTTACTTTGAATGTTGATAGTCCATGTTTAAAATGTCATGTGTCTGATTTATTTGATGCAATCGATGTTAAAAATACGCTTGAAAGTTTTGAAGAGTTTTACTTAAAGATGAAAGTTTTTTTAATTGTCTTTTACTGTGTGTGTGAATAAATTGTGTTTATCATTTTAAAAGAGACTTGTGTTTTGATTGAGTTGTTGAATATGGTTGATGGATTATACTTTGAAATCACTCTTACATATATTTTTTATATGCACTTTATTGTAAGTAATCTTTATACTATCGGTGTTGTCTTCATCTTATTGTATGGTTTTGTAATTAAGACTGAATGAAAATATAATTTTTGTAATATTTCTATAGTTTAATGCATGCGAAGGACTTCGACTAATGCTAAGTGGAAAGTCAAAATTAGAACCGTAAAGCTTAAACATGTCAATGGTTTGAAAACAATACACAGTTATATTCACATACACAAACTCGTACGTATCAATACACTTACATTAAAAAGAAATATTAAAGACTTATAAATTCTCATATGAGATAAGAAAGCTCTTCCTTAACTTAGTTGGTCACATGATCGATAAAAGATCCTCACCTATTTGTGATTTGCCATGAAATAATATACATCGATAGATATGTTACTAAGTGTGTAATAGTTTTTATTTTTCTTAAATTCAAAGTTAAAACCAATTTGTTTATTGTAGGATTATATTAAGTGCTAAAAATGTGATATTTTCGCTTATAATTTCGGTTGATGTGTAAAGTTTTATTACAAGTTCCCTCACACGAATGAACAATAACATGCTAGATGGATATTTGAAAGCTTGAGTGAATGATTTGTAAGTATCTTAAACATTATTATTATTATTTCTAATGCATGTGTGTTAATTAATACTTAGAGTGCAAAGAGTAAATGGTTAAGTGCTATTGGTTATTAATACTAAGAGTAAAGTGATATTGAGTTTTAAATTTAATTAAAGCATTTCGTTTAAAGATTCAGTTGAAAAAATTTTATTTTGTAAGTTTGAAAATTTTTGAAAAAAAAAAAAAAAAAAAGAAAATAGTTTTGCGAAAAAAAAAAAAAAAGATTGAAAAGAAAAAAAATAATATGTCACAAAAATATTATTATTATTATTATTTTGATTTGAAAAAAATATTTTTTCGGAAAAATTTATTGTTGTAAGATTAAAAATTTATTTTTATATGATTGAAAAAAAAATTGATTTTTTTTAATTAGTGGAAAAATATTACAAGTTTGAGAAATTATTTCTTAAAAACATTTTATATGATTAAAGAAAACAAAAATTTTTGATTTCATTTTCTAAGTAGAAAAATATTACAAGTTTGAAAAAATACTGTTTTGAATCAAAAATCTGTTTTTGAAAGAAATATTCTTACAAGCTGGAAATTTTTTTTATAAGTTTGAAATGAAAAAGAAATTAATTCGAAACTACGAATTAAAATCTAAAATTTTGTTTGGAAAACCTGACATCAGGCTATTGTCGATCTATGTGCTTGATATTTGAGAAACGTGAACTAATTTTAATTGGTCAGAAACAGTGACATCACTTACAAGACGTACTTGCTAAGGGGTGAATCATACTCGCACGTGGGGTTTGTTATCTGTTATCGGTAAAGGGTAGATAGAAATATTGATAAAGTCATTTCCTCAATTCGCACCGTTGTGTGTGGACCATCCGAAGTGCTGTAGGATTACGGTAGTTTTTTTCAACAGCCGAGTTGATTTGCGATTTTACGGCATGCCTTCTGCAAATCGACGATGGGCAAACAGCCGTATGCAGCGATTTCAAATAAAACATGCGTGTAGTTGTAATTTGTGAGATTGAGTTATAATTAACAATCCACTTATTACAACTTCATTCACTGTTTTTAAATAACTTCGCGATAGCTGGTACTTGAGAGATTTCACCCCAAAAAGGTTAGTCTTTTGTACTTAATTTTAGTCAGTATTTAGCTTTAACTTAATTTGTCAAATTTTAGATTAAGTTTCTTAATCTAACGTATAGCTGTCCATTTGAATGTATCGTTCGAAAAGGATAAAGACTAAAATAAATGATATCGATTTTGTTAAAGAAATTAGTTGTTAAAGTAAAATATTATTGGGAAAATGAAATAGTCAAAGTGATTCTAATTCATGAAGGTTGAAAATTTTGTTTTATTCTAACAAGAGTGCTTGTATGAAAAAAAAAATAATAATAAAGTAAACCACTATGCGATAAAATGACTAAGTTAAATACTAATCAAAAAATAATTAATAGAGTTGATTAAATAAAATGTGATAAATTAAATGAAACTCTTGAAAAGCATATAAAGTGATGAAATGTAACTTGAGTGCGAAATTTGCTTACTGGAAAAAAATTAAATAAGTTAATTTTTTTAAAATCGTGAAAATTTGTTAATGATAAGTGTTAATTACTACTAAGAGTAAATTGATTGCAAGTTTTTAAATTAACTTAGTTGGATGAAAATTGTAGACTTGATAATGTTTCGAAAAATTTGTGTGTTCGATTCCTGTTACTAATTGTGAAAAATTTCTAAGTTTAAAAATAACGGGGAAAAAAACGATAAAGTAAAAACAAGCAAGAAAATGATTAAGTTAAATACTAAGCGATAAAATGACTAAGTTTAATACTAATCAAAAAAAAAATAAATAAAATGTGATAAATTCAATAAAACTCTTGAAAAGCATATGTAGTGATAAAATGTGACTTGAGTGCGAAATTTGCTTACTGGAAAAAAATTAAATAATCAAAAAAAAAATAAATAAAATGTGATAAATTCAATAAAACTCTTGAAAAGCATATGTAGTGATAAAATGTGACTTGAGTGCGAAATTTGCTTACTGGAAAAAAATTAAATAAGTTGATTTTTAAAATCCATGAAAATTTCTTAATGATAAGTGTTTATTAATGCTAAGAGTAAATTGATTCCAAGTTTTGAAATGAATTTCAGTAGAAGTTATTTTTCGGTAAGTCTATTTTTAAAATTTGCTGACATGAAGTTTTGATACTCGACTTATAATTTTAACATTTCTTGGGTACTTCATTGATGTTTAACATTTTTGTGTTATGTGTTTTATTTTACCGTAGGTAAAAATAATTAAATAAAAGTGAAATTTATAAATTGTAATGAAAATTCTGTTAATGAAATTGGTTGGTTGTAAAGTAATATTTTGGAAAAGCTGTAATGAATGATAAATAGTAAAACGCAGTAAGTAAAATAGTAAAGTATCGTAAAGTAAAATAAAATATTCAGAGGGGATTTAATTCATGAAAGTTGAAAATTTTGTTTTATTCCATCAAGAGTGTTTGCATGAAAAAAAAAAAATAATAAAGAAAGGAAAATATGATTAACTTAAATATCGATGATAAAAAATAATTATTAGAGTTAATTAAATGAAATGCGATAAATTAAGTGAAACTCATGAAAAGCATATGTAGTGATAAAATATAACTTGAGTGGGAAATTTGGTTGCAGTAAAAAATTATTTAAGAAGATAATTTTTAAAATTCATGAAAATATTTGATAGTGATAAGTGTTAATTAATACGAAAAGTAAATTGATTGTAGATTTTGGAAAATTAAATGGATAAATGTATAAAAATAATAACGTAAGTGATAATTTAAAATATTAACAATGAAAAAGAATCAAAGACGATTAAATGAATCTAAATCGTAAATGAGTTGCTATTTTAGTAAACTCAAACTAGAGTGAAAAGCATTTTAGTAGGAACATGTTAAAATCTCTTGTGCTAAGAAAAAATAAATAACTTTTAAGCATAATTTTGTAACTGGAATAAATGTATGATAAAATGATTAAGTTAAGTATTAATGAAAAAGTAATTATTAGAGTTAATTAAATGGAATGTGATAAATTCAATGAAACTCTTGAAACGTATATGCAGTGTTGGAATGTAACTTGAGTGCACAATTTGCTTACTGGAAAAAAATAATTAAGTTGATTTTTTAAAATCTGAGAAAATTTGTTAATGATAAGTGTTAATTACTACTACGAGTAAATTGATTGCAAGTTTGACATGATTGCAAAAATTGAAGACATGATAACGTTTTGAAAAATTTGAAGGTTCGATTCCTGTCACTACTTGTGAAAAATTTCTAAGTTTAAAAATATCGGAAAAAAACGATAAAGTAAAAACAAGCGAGAAAATGATCAAACTCTAAAATATACTAAAAAAAATCGAAATCACGAAAAAATAATCTAAGTCTGAAATGCTTGAAATTAGTTAAAGACTAAAAAGTTAAGAAAATAGTTAAAGACTGAAAATAATTGAAAAACGCTAAAATAGTGAAAAAAAAAATCAAAGTGCTAAATGACAGGAAAAAACGTTAAAGTTCAAAATGTGTGAAAGAATATTTAAGTTAATTATTTCTTCGAAAATTTAACAAGTAAGAAAAAATATTTTGTTGTATGAAAGTCAAAAAAAAATTAGTTAAGAAAATTATTTCTTCGAAATTTTTACAAGTTAGAAAAAATATTTGTCAATTTGACAAAGAAAAAAGAAATTAGTTAAGAAAATTTAACAAGTTAGAAAAAATAAAAATGATAAAGTTTGAAATGCATGAAAAAGAAAAATCAAAGTTTAAAATATATTTCAAGTCCACAAAGCATTGAACCAAATCTAAAATCTCGAATGGGTTGTATTTAAATAAATCTTTACTTAAGTGAAAACTTTGTTATTATGAAAAATAATAATAATGATGATAGTTTCAATTATGAGCTGAAATACAGTTAATGATATGCCATGATTAGTACTAAAGAGTGAATTAACTGATGGTTTTAAAATTAATTTAATTGTAATATTCGTTGTCATGGTACAGATTCACATTAAGACTGAAAGTGTAATGGAAAATATAGCATAGTGGTTAGCATACGTTTTTGCTAACTCAAAGTTTGGGTGTTCGATTCCCGACACTCTGTAAAATAAAAATAATTAAATTCGTAGAAATAAAAAAAATAAAAATCAACCTCTCAATAGATGGCGCCATGAACGTTAAACACCGCATAAGTTAAAGCATAGCAACAGGTGTTGCCAACCGAAAACTAAAAACTCTGGTTGTCATGACAACAAGTGTTGCCAACCGAAAACCGAAACTAAAAAAAGCGCGTTAAAAAAATACCTTCATAACCTTTCACGGTAAAAACGCGAGCGGAAGCGAGGAAGAGCGAAAACGAGGAAGAGCGAAATCTCGGGAAAACCCCGTCATCTTCTTCAAGTTTCACGCGCAACCCAAGGTCAACCCCAAGGTCGGGAGGAGGTGGAGGGGGGGTCGGCAGGGGGTGGAGGGGCAATGCATTGCCCGATTGCCCCTCCTGTTGGTGAACTCTCCTTTCCTCCCTACTTCCAAAAAGGTATCCAAAAGGTACGAATAATTAATTTTTAAATCTATAACTTAGAAAAGTTACAAGTGACAAACATTTCGCGATATAAAATTTCATAAAATGTTTCGAAGATCTAAAAAATATGTTGCCAATTTTCAGAAAAAAATCATCTTTGAGAAAATTAAAAATGTTCCATGGAATAATAAAAGAGATTTATTGGACAAATAAATTACAATTTTGTAAATGTGAATTTTGAAATGGTTGATTGGTCAAACAAATAGCAAATCAGCTTTGGTGTAGGGTTACCAAAATTGCTCCGTCGCCAAGTAAGGTAGCGGGTTGCCAGAATGAAATATTTATCGCCGCGACCCGGTAACCGTAATTCTACCCTTTTTAAGAAATAACATTAATTAATCGTAGGGGCCGTGGTAGCCTGATCGGTAAGGCATTGGACTCGGGGCCGGAGGGTCTCGGGTTCGATCCTCGCTGGTCGAAGACCCACCGTCGTCATTAAAGGGGACTGGGCGACGTTAAATATGCTCGTGGTCTCAATGTCCTCCAAGTGAAACGATACCTCTGGGGGTGCTAGCATCAGGTAGCTATTAGCTCTTGGACTAGTTCTAAATTCTCATTAACTGTTCGATCCGGTGATGGTGCTGCCATCTATCGGTATATAAAATAATGGAGGCAAGGCACTTAGTATGCAGTCCTTGACATAAATACTGTTGAAGTCAGTTGTGACTCTGAATAGGAATAGGAATTAATCGTTGGGGCAGTGGCGCCGACTCCATGGGGCCTGAGGGGGCCCGAGCCCCCTCAAAAATATTTTTGAGGGGGCAGAGCCCCCTCAATAAATCAAGAAAAGTATTAGTTATATTATGTTTTCTAAACTCATAAATTTATCTTTTATTTTCCTTGTTTGAAGATAGTTTACCTTGTAAAATACATTCAGTAATGAGTTAAAACAAATAATTATTACGGTAATAAGCAGGTTAACTGAAAACGAGTAGTGCGAATAATGATTGTGTTATAGCGCTGCAAGCACACTTAGAATTTGTCCCAGTGTGCGAACATACGGGTCAAATCTGTTGCCGGTGGGCAGCGCTGCGGCGAGCTCATCTAAGTGTTGCTGATCTGGAAAAAATATATGAGGGTTTGATTTGTATATTAAATGGGAGGCGTGATAGTTTTGAATAATTTTGGGAATTGTGTTTAAAAGAAAAACCTTCACAAAATGATGATCCTTCGCTTCCTCGGAGTCTACGTATACCAAAGTATAAAAACAACGAAGCCAGCTCACCGCACGCTTTCAAAATCCCAAAGGCAATTTATATTGAGGTTTGTGAAATGGTGCAATCTTGCATTATTGGGCTCTTTACATCAACTGGACTCACACAGATCATTGCAGTTGAACTAAAGTGCTTTGCTTTTATTTAACAGAGGTGAAACAAATTTTGAAAAATCGAGTTTTCAAAAACAACCTAGACATTGAGGGACTGCGTTTACACTTGAATATGTTAGCCGGTATAACTAATGAAAAAACAACTGGTCTTAAAAAAACATGAGTAAATTAAATTACCTTTTTACGAAAATACTGTGTGTGTTTGTATTTATTTTTTCCTTTTTTCAAAGCCAAAAGCTATGTGTCAGGCTTGTCGAGTTTTGGGGGTTCTAATGTTGATTATATGACTTTACAATGCTTAAAAAAAACTTTAAAACTCACTGTTTTTCATCTCAAATTTAGAAAATTTCCCCCGGTCCCCCCCCCCCCATTTTTTAAAAAAGTCGCCGTCTCTGGGAGTGCCTTTCCATTCAAGTCAAGTGTCCTTCCTACCTTATAACATCAATGCTTAGCTACGGAACTGCACGGCTCCCCATAAAATAGAACAAAAAAATCTCTTACTAAGACAAGTGATATGATTTAAAAGTTGAACCAGAAAATTTGTAAACCAATTTTTAGATTCTTTTACTTCGAAAACGCCGTGTCATATACTGTTTGTTAAAATTATACACACCAGAAAATATGGCATTAACAAGGTTCAAAAATCTGACCTTTATTTGGGGTGGGGGACCTCTGAGGGATTACATAACACCCTAAAACCCCGGAGATGTCCAGCTTCCTCAATAATTTTTGCAAGTTGGCGCTCCTGCGTTGGGGTTACAGAAAACTCGACATCTCACTCCTGACATTGTTCTTATTGTTCTTCACCCCACCTTCTGGTGCAGGAAAGTCTAGAACTCCTATACTAACTCTAAGAAAACCCACACCAAGATTAAAAGACTACGCGGCAAATTCGAATCACGGAAACTGTTTTAATGTGGCACCAATGCTATAGAAAGTGAGCAGGAGTAGCAGGGGGAGAACAAAAACATGTAAGGAACATCTCTCTAGCAAGAAACATCTAACTCTTTTTGTTTCCAAATCTTGCTACAGTAGAGTCCCAAATATTCGCCATAGACCGGCCGGTGGAAAGGCGGACAAGTTAAATTGGCGGATGATAGGGAGGTTTATATTAATTTGGAAGTAAGAAATACTAAAATAAACACTTACGAATCAATTTAATGTCCTTAATTCACGTACATAAACTTTAGATGCGAGGGTTCAGGATAAGTGAAAGAAAGTACAGCTGGGGCAAACCTAACCTGGCAGGCAGCATTGTGAAGGCTAAGTAGATCTTAATCGCAGAATTACGACATTGCCAGGTCAGATTTGTTTCAAATAGTGATCTTCATGTGCCTTTCTGATGTAGTTCGCTTTGTTGCCAACTTTCGCCATTCTGGCTAGAGTATCATAACCATCTTAATACAGTCGAGCCTCCATATATCGAACTTCCACATATCGAAATTTTCTATGTATCGAAATCCCAGCAAATTTCAATGTTCGTTACATTGAAAAATTGTTTCTATATATCGAAGAAATCTCCATATATCGAAATTTTTTTCGAGACATTCGTAGATTTTCCCCCCCCCACTTTAGACTGTTTGTCCCATGAAAAATGAAGGTTAGGGGAGAAAATTATGTTTACTAAAGGTTGCTAAGAAACTCATAAGAAATCTGGGTTTGAGGGGTGTGTAGATAGGTCGTTGTTCCGTTCTGGAGTTCTTAAATTCCTTCAAGTTTATTTCAAATTTTAGTTTAACCAGTAACACTGTAAAATCAGTTTCAAGTTATCCTTTTTATCTGTTGATTATCATTCCTAGTCTTTTTAGCTTCAGTAAAAATCATTCAAGTTAAGTAATATGTTTTTCTTTTTTACTTTTCTCTCGATTACATTGTCAAAACGAAAATCCCCTCATGTTACGAATCAAGTTGAACTGCCGAAGAATGAAAATGTATGAAGGCACAAAAATGTAATTTCTGTTAGTTTTTCAGTTATTAATTTTCGTTTAATCCGATGCGCGTATAAATTAGAAATTGGGTTTCACGCACGAAAATTAGCTTGAATTTTAATGTTTTAGGAGATTTTTATGATAAAATAAGATCGTTTCTATACATCAAAATTTCTATATATCGATTTTTTTTCCCGACAATTTGCTACTTCGATATATGGAGGTCCGAACATTCTGTGCGGACGTTTGTCACCATAAGTCTTTTAAACGGTTGGACCGATTTTGATCAATTATTTTTGTGTGTAATTAAGTTCTGGCGAGCATGGTTTCGAATCGCGATGGATCGAATCGGAAACGTTTTTGTTAATTAATTAATTTAAACATTGGATGGTTATATCTCCAAATGATTGATATTTATTTTAACCAATGTGGTTGTTTCCTTCAGTCAAAAAAGCTACTTTTAGTTACTGAAATTGATAGAACAAGAAAGAAAGAAAAAAAAAAAAAACCATGGACCCAGAAAATCCTTTAATTTTCCCAACAGTTATTTTTAATTAATTTTTTTAAAATGTCCGATTTCGCAAACAAGGCGTGGCCTTGATGACGTCACAAATGATGCTCTTTGGCGTATTTTGTACCGCGTTTCCACGATATGATAATCAGAAGCGAATTAAAATTGCTCTCTAAGCTTGCTATCAACCATATCGTTGCCAATACACGTGAGTAAAAAGGCGAATTAAATATTTTGCTCTCTGAATGGCAACACAGAATGGCATTTCATCATTTGTGATGTCATCGACAAGAAATGTAAACAATAAAAGCGCAATGATTTCAGTAATTTTTTAAAAATATTCAACTTAAACAAATTATTTAAAAAAATGGTTAGATCCTATGTTTTTAAACATGTTCTTTCAGAAAAAAATACTTTTAAAATTTTGGAAAGGACCCCTTTGTTGAGCGAGAATAGAAATAAATATTTAACCCGTTACGAAAGGACAATAAGAAAGCTAGCTCTGCTTTTTATTAACACGTTTTTATTAGCTTCACTTGTATGTATGTATGTATGTATGTATCTTGTAACGGAATCTTGCAGCTCAAATTTCGCCAACTTCCTGCGTCGGATTCTTTTGAAATTTTGCACGCACCCTCAGACCCGATGACAATGCAATATTCTATAATCAAATTAATTAATTAACTCTTTTAATTGTTAGTTTCCTCCAATTTTAATCAATATTTTGGCATAAATCCAACAATGTGAAAAAGGAAAAACATTAAAAAATGCTCGCAAAAATTATTTAAAAATATCTACAAAAACCTTTAATTTTTCTGCATCAGACGAAATTTGTTCCAATGTTCCAAGGTAATTAGAACATGAAATATAAATGCTTTTAACTAATTTCAGGCCAAAATTTAGGTGAGCCTTCAATTTGAAATTCATTGCTGATCAGACCATTGTTGAACAAAACTTTTATTCAAATGCATCTCAAATTTTCAAAGTAATATAAATATTATTTTCGGAAACATACATCGATGACTCACAGTAGCTTCCCATTGGGGTGCCCTTGTTTTAACTTTTAAGATATTATCTCGCACTCGTATTATAAACTAGCAAAAATACCCGGCGTTGCCTGGGTCAGTAATAATTATGAGAAAAAATCGTTTTTTTGCTTTTGTTTTCTGTTTTAAGTGAAAGAATTTAAAACACATCTTTTTGACGTGATTAAAAATCGAGTTTCTTCATTACCCATAAAACTAAAATAGCAATAAGTATAAAGAAGAAAATAGTATTGATTTAGAAACGAAAGCACTATATTTAAGCATATACAAATTTCCAAAACATGAAAATAATCTTCTCATGTTTAAAAAGATTAATCTGTTGATACTTTTTTTAAACATGGAGTTTAAAACCTTCTCTGTATGGCTAATGAAGTACGAAGTGATTAAAAAAAAAGTAGCTGCGCTCGTAATCCCCTTATACTTGCTTTAATTATTTTGGAAAATTTCAATCATTGGGCTCTTGGTGCGATTTTACCGAATTTGCGAAAGTCGTTTTGGGGTAACTTCGATGATGCTCCCCCTTTCTTTCCTTACTTTGTAAAACGATGTGATATTAATTTTTGTTACAGAGATATCGTCGCCAGATGCTGAGATACTTTTGGTCACTATAAAATGGCGCTAAACAGTTTCATCCGAAATGTTTCCAAAATAAGTAGTAAAATTTGATGATTGTTTGAAATTGTGCAAAAAGGAAAATTAATGGAAGTTTTTGTGCTGTTTATGGATTTGCCTAATTTAGTTGCTGGATTATTTAACACAGTAAAAAAAGTATTTTGAAAATTCTTTGATTGGCGATATTTTGTTCACATGGTGAAAGCTGAGAAACATTATGACGTGTAGTCTTCGGCTTCAAAAACAGCGACGTTGAAAAAACTGCCAAATGTATCAGCTACGGAAATCTTTCTGCAAAAATTTTGGCGATCTGCTGGTTGATTAGATAATGAGTAAGTGTTCAATTAGCATAAATAACAATAAAAACCATTCATTACATTAAAGTTCCGTTTAAGTGAAAAATGATCAGCCAAATCATGTATTATTTGCCAATCTTGTGCAAAAATCTTACTTCAAGATTTGACTTGAGAAAAGCCTTGAACAGTCACGAAAAGCAATGATAGTCAACAATACAACAATTGTCGCTATCGACAGGGAGTTGAGATGATACACTAAATACTGTATTGAGTTGAGGAAAGCCTTCGAACATGGAACTAAAAAGCTCATAAGTCGTTTTTTATTCTACTTAGAAATTTCGAACAGGTGCTATCTTCATCAGAAAAATCAGAGCTTTCGATAGACATATAATGTAAATATGTGCAAGTATTTTTTCATCCCCATATTAGAGAATTTATACCAAAATTGTGTTATATTGTCCTCCTAAGGGGGTTTTGCCCCCCATAACAGGACGAAAACTACCCTAGGTGTTATTCTGAGGCATAAGCTATATTATTGTAAAGTTGCATCAAAATCCGTTCAATAGTTTTTGCGTGAAAGAGTAACAAACATCCATACATCCATACAGACAAACTTTCGCATATATAATAGTAGTAAGATAATTTCGTCACCTGATAATTCTCCATCATAAGACTAAAAAACAGAAAAAATAAAATAATAGTTTAAAAAACTAAAAAAACACGCTTTCGTAGCAAAATGAACTAAAAAGTGAAAATTATTAAAATCTTTGGATAATAGTAGTTAACCAATCACTTAATTTTAACGTAATACAAAAAAGCGTGGGGGGGGGGGCTTCTTATCAGTTGTCTTGAATTTCTTCCATTTGTTGTCCAAGCAAAAATGTAAATAGACAGCACCCCACGCTTTTTTGTGTTACATTAAAATTAAGTGATTGGTGAACTACACTGATGTGCAAAAATTAAGGACGAAGTCGAAAAATTAGCATATCAGCTGAACGAAGAGGCAGAGCGGACAGAAAGACCAATCAGGAGATTAAGTAAGGTGATGTACGGTAGCACATGCGCAGATATACAGGCAGACGTAATGGGGGAGTGTCTGAGTAGTATAAAGCATGTTGTCGGTGTAAGATCAATATTTCTGGCAAAGAGATTGCACGCCGTATAGCAGTTAAAATCACACCGAGTTGCTGCCTCAGCGAGAAAGGGCGAATAATCAATCTGTTAGACGACATCTGGATGCTTTTACCTGAGGTCGAATCATTGGGAAGTTGGAGGAAGGCCGCAGTGTGACAAGTGTGGCTGCAGAGTTCGGAATTGCTCCAGCATCGTTTCACGACTTTGGAGACAATTTCAAACTACAGGAACAGCTATCCGGGGGTTCAGTAGTGGTCGTCCACGAGGAACCACACCCGCAGATGACAGGTATATTGTCTTACAGGCCAGAAGAAACAGGCGGCAGACAGCGGGAGAAATCGCTAGACACACGACACAGGTGACTGGACGACCGATATCGCGTTTTACGATGGCCAGAAGACTGCACGGTGGTGGTCTGTTTGCACGACGCCCTATACGGTGTGTACCTCTAACGCCTGCCCATCGGAGAAGGCGTTCTCTGTGGTGCCGGGAACACCGGAATTGGAGAGACAATGAATGGGGACGAGTACTCTTTACAGATGAGAGCAGATTCAGTCTAAGTAGCGATTCTCATCGCATACTCATTTGGAGAGAGCGGGGAAGCCGCAATCATCCCTCGAACATCATTGAAAGGGACAGGTATGGAGGTCGCGGTGTTCTCGTTTGGGGATGCATCATGCTTGGTAGTCGTACAGACCTTCACATCTGCGACGCAGGTTCAGTCAACGGGACCCGTTATTGAAACGAGATTCTTCTTCCATATGTGCTTCTTTTTAGAGGCGCTATGGGTCCGCAGTTCCTTTTCTTGGACGACAATGCACCATGTCATCGCACAGTAGCTGCCGAACAGCTCTTAGAGAGTGAGGATATTGAACGTATGGATTGGCCGGCACGATCTCCGGATCTCAATCCCATCGAGCATGTATGGGATTTTCTAGGCAGACGCTTGGCAGCTCGTACCTTACCACCAGTAACGATTCGGGAGCTTCGATTGGCGCTGCAAGACAAATGGGCAGCAATACCTCCACAACTCATTGACACCCTCATTCTCAGCATGGGCAGACGCTGTGAAACCTGCCTTGCAGTCGGGAGAGATCATATCCCCTACTAAAGACCGGATATTTCTTGCTGAACACCATCACAGGGATGTTTCGGCCTTCAGTCGCATTGCGCTCCATGCTACTTTTTCAATAAAGCTTCTTTTTATCCCTCTGATTTCTCTTTTAGTAAGTGTTGCTTACATTACACATGTCCTTACGTATTGGGGATCTTATGGTATTAAATGTGTTGATTTGGAAAGCTTTTGTACAAATTTATATTGAAAAAACCGTCTCGTCCTTAATTTTTGCACACCAGTGTACTATCATCCAAAGATTATTTTTCACTTTTTAGTTCATCTTGCTACGAAAACGTGTTTTTTTAGTTTTTTAAAATATTATTTTATTTGTACTGAAATTTCCTACTGTGATATACGTATGTCACTTGGGAAAAGATAAAACGTAGAGAGAGAGAGAGTGAAGCCTTCATTTCTCTCTCTCTTGAAAGCATTGATTTTAGGTAACGAGATTTATTTTAAAGTAAAGTACAGGAAGGTTCAAGCAAAACGCGTGTGTTCTGTCGTCGTAGTTGAACCAAAGATAGTTGAACCATGTGACCGGATCGGCGCTTTAGGTTTCCTAACCAAATGATCAGAAAGTACCGTACCTAGCAGCGTTTGTTTCTCGGCTCAAATCCATCTGAGTTTTGGCACCAATGTCAAGAATACTTTAAGGATTATCAAACTAATCAGTACATTATTACTACAGGGTAGTTTTGTACACAAAAGATCAGTGCAGTGGAAGATCTTCATCTTTGGTGGAAAGAATAAATTAGGCAATTTATGAAGTTTTAAAAGTTTTCGTTCAAAAGATCGGACCGCTAATCGGCGATCGGAGTTGGCTTCTCTCACTGATCGGCTGGATTACAGTAACGTGGTGACTTGGCGACTTTGGCTATAAACAATAGAGTTGCGTGATCATTTGTTTACATTTTAAAGCTACTGTTAATGTAATTTATTGTATTTTTTGTTTATTTGGTGAAATATTTAAAATTGGAAATAATTGTTTTTCGTTTTTAAAGAGTTTTTAGTCATTTTAGTCGAAGAATGTGCTTATTTTATATCGGGAAGGGGAAGGAAGGATGAGTGATCTTCGCTTATTCAGAGAACTGTTTTTACCTTTATCAATTTCTTGACAAATTTTGAGATGACAATGAGCCTATTTTTTCAATGCAAAAAGATGTGAGTAAATAAATGCATAGTCATGCATTCCATTCAAAAGCTCACATATTCTAGCATTAAAAAGGGATAGTCTTGTAATCAGTAGCGGGAGAGGAGGTCGAACCGAGTAACAGTTCAAAGACGATTTCATTTTACACCAATATATCTTAAATTATATTCAATCTAACAAATTTAACAAAAATAGAGTGCCTAATATTGCAGTTGGATGTGGAGGTTGCATATACGTATCATCTAGGACAAATTTTGCATAAAATACATTCGCAGTTTATATTTTACTTCCAAACATTTGTTATGCCACAGAAATAGAACTTAGCTGTTTTTGAAAATTATATAAATTTCATATTAACATAAAACATTTATAAAGATTTTTTGGAGGGTCGGCTACACTATGAATTACCGACCCGTGTGACACCTGTGCTAGGAGCTCCACTTCTAGTAACACCAAAATACATGTTGCCTTTTTTGTTGCTATTTTGCTCTTTCTTTTTGGTAAGTGACATGATAAACTTACTAGTTCATCAACATATCTTTCGTCTTCGTCTATAACTAAGAACACATGGGCAATTTTCACATATTTTGGGGAAAATGAAGTTCTAACCCTTCGAACTTTCATTGTTAAACCAGATTAGATTGACACTCTGCTAATTAACATTAGTGTGAAAAATTAGAAGTCAAAATGGCAGCAACCCTGGACCGGTGTCTGTACATCGGAGCAATATAGATGCGATGCATTGGTTTACACATCGGTTTTTAGCGAAGCATCGATGCATCGCCCAGCCTTACTGAATAGCTGAATCCATTTTTAAGGATTTCTGAAAAATATCTGTCACAGGGTTTCTGTGTAATCTATCTTTTTCGGCCATACGACTTCAGTTTTTGAAAACTTCCAGGAGATATGCTCCACGTAATGCCCGAATAACAACCTCTTTATCGTCAAGAGTAATCCAAAGCTGCGTTTCTAGAACTGCAGTTTTGAAAAAATTATAGAAAAGAGCCCCCGATTCCACTCTGTCTCCTCAACACAATCAAAGACAATCCTAGAATCGTTTTTGGAGTTTCAATTTTGAAAAATTTCCGGAGGAATGGCACCGAAATTAACCTTTCACTAACGTCAACAAGATCTATCAAACCTGCTTTTTAAAACAAGTTCAAAAATTTAAGTGAAGCGCCACATTCTCTTCCCCTATTCTAGTCAACATTATTAAAGATCGTCTTAAAGTTGGTTTTCAGGTCTTCAATTTCGAGAAAATTCCAGCAGAGCTTCCAAAACTTATTTAAGTCACAAAGATCGGCTACAATTGCTATTTTAGAGCTTCAATTTCAGAAAACTGCCCGTCTCCTAATCATAGATGCCTAAAATACCGTTTTTAAGACTTAAATCGCGAAACTTTTCCGGGGGCCAGCCCCCGAATCTCTTCTTTTACCTAGCATTACCACACATAGTCTAAAACTGCGTTTTTAGAACTACAATTTCGAAAGCTTAATATGGGGAGAGTCCAGGAACAAGTCCCCTCTTCCTAACACAGCAGTAGACTATCTACAATTGCGTTTTTGAAGTTTCAATATTGAAAACCTACCGGGAAGGAGCCACGAATCTTTTATCCCACTAATATCACCAGAGATAGTCAAAACCAGTGGTTTTAAAACTACAATTTCGAAAATTTTCCAGGGGAGAAACCCCCTATCTGACTATTATATTTCCGTTTCAAGGTTTATATTGTATACATCTAGTAATGACTCCATCCCAAATCACTCTCCTTGTAATTATTCATACGTTTAAAAGAAAAAAAAAAGAGGTGTAGCAAAACTCAGGGGTCTCCAAAACATGTTTATTCAAGGTCCGCGTTGTAAATTTTGGGAAGACGAGGCGGGTGAACAATCCAACAATATTTCAGTTCAAATGTTATTTGTTACAGCACTACCCACCCCAGCCACCGTGAATTTGACTGGAAATTAGACATTCTAAAAAACTGTTATGTTAACCCCTTTCGAAAGCGAGAAAAAAAAAATTTTTTTTTTGGTGGGGGGAGTGGAATTTGCGCCATTGAGCTTGGGGGGGGGGGGAGAATGGGCACCCCTGATTTGTAAGAGTACCAATGATGAGCCAGGAGAAATCTCTAAAAGGGTAATGTTGATGAATTTCTCAACCATTTTCCTGTTACATGTGGCTATCTTGAACCATGGCCCCACTGAATGCGCTGGCGCTTACCAGGCCTTGACAATTTTTGACTTTCCTGTGTTAAACCGGGGCAACTATTTCTGCACTTGAACATGGCCACACTAGATGGAAAAACTTCAAAATTTCATATTTGCCCATTCTGACCGCAAGGAGGCGCCACAAGCCACGGTTGCATCAACCAATCAACGACAAGCTTCAAAGCTTGTTTATTTTAATTAATAAATGAAACAAAAAACAAACATCAATATTTCTCAAGATGCTCAGAAATATACCGAATCAACCAATTCGAATCGAATTAGTAATGTTATTCAGCTGATTATTTAATGCGTAAATGGAGCATCTAAAGTTGGTTTGGCAATTTCTTTTAATTTAATTTTACATGCTTATTTATAGTTTGAGTTTCATTTGTTGGATTATTTTACGCTTAATGGAGAAACTTAATTATTCAGAGGATTATTTTTTATTTTAATGGACTTTTTGATCTTGTTTCTAGGCTTTCTTCGCTTATAAGTCTTTAAAAAGACAAAATAGTTTACGGTATCGCCAAATAAGTACTTTATATGTAACTTGAAATAGTCCCTGACAATAAATAAAATTGAAACTAATCGCCAGCTTAAAAAATGCACCGCTACGTACCTATAACGGAAAATTACCCCCCTCCCGACCCCTTTTTTATTTTAAGAAAAGCTAGATATTTAGAGCTGCTCCTTATGCTATACAATTAGAACAAGATTACAAAAATTTATAAGCAGATCTTAGACTCCTGCGGATACTTGACGGTCTACTTACTGTGTGTGTGTATTTTATTTTTCCAACAGAAAATTCATATCCTAATTTTCGCCAAACTTGGCGATCAAATTTCATACAAAGTTTTTAGTTCGAAGCTCATTCTCATTCATTTTTCAAGTGTAGAAAATTTTTTTATGACTAGAATTCAATGTATACAGGATTTTACATCGCTAAATATTTTAATTTTCTTAAAAATACAGTCAATTTGCGATAACTCGAAGTCCGATAACTCAAATATTACTATAACTCGAAGTTTCTATTAAGTCCTGACTCTTTTGTCTTTAATTCCATTCTAATTATTCTAAATAACTCGAAGTTAACTTCCTTCAACTCGAAGTTTTTTCCAAGATTACTCGAAATTTATTTTGAAAGAACGAAAAAAAAAAAAAAAAAAAGAAAAGAAAGAAAGAAAGAAGTGACTATGGGAGAATAATTATTTCACCTTCACTTGCAATCAGAATTTGAAACGAATGAAGATGTGCACCTTTCCTGAAGTAGAATCAGCTCTATTCAAGTGGTTCCAGCATGCTTTTTTTTTTTTTTCTATCAATATATTTGATTAAACTGTGCATATTGTGCTAAAAAACTTAAGTTCTGTAATTTTGTCTGTTATATGTACATATTAATTAAAGTATTCGATGATTTTTAATATTAAAATATCAAAAACCAAAACTGGCGTTAAGACAAACTTTCGATAAGTCGAAGTTTACCGTCGGTCTTTTTACATTCGAGTTATCGCAAATTGAATTTATGTTTAAAATTATCTTAAAAATGGGAAGTAAAAAAATTCATATCATTGTTTTGCTTTTGCAAGGACAAAATAAATTTTGTGCGGAACTCTCCCCTGCTAGGTTTTTACAAAATATCAACACTGTTGATATTTTGTAAAATAATCTGTTCCCCATTTAAAAAAAAAAAAAAAATAGTTTCACAAATTCATGTGTAGAAATTTGAGGAGTTTCTTTCCATATTGCATGTATTTGTTAAATGTTAAAAATAAATTTTTAAAAATACTAATAATTTGAATTTTGGCTGCTTGAGTTCGAATTAAGTTATTCACGATCATGAATTGCCTATAGGATCCTACTCGTTGGGTTTCTTGTTTCTACAAATGGAATGAAATGGAAATGACCAAGAAATTCGCACCCGTCATAATATGATTGTTGATTTTCAAGAATAGGTAATACGAGGCCGTAAATAAGATACATATTTTATGGCCGAATCTGACCTTTATCATAAAGATTATTTACTGCGTGAACACTTTATAACAATTGAAAAACATATTGAAGTAATGGCACCTGGGATGCTATAGGTAAGGTGGGAGCCTGGGGATGGGGATAGAATCTGAGCTAAAGTGAATGCTCTCTGGTCTGTGCACCTTCCGATGTGTGTGTGTACAACCAAACCTGTTTTTGTGCGGTCTTTTTTTGTGTAGTTTATAAAAATTATTTATAAAACGAGCGGAAATTATTTATTTAACGAGTGCGTGGTAGTATCATCAAGGGTCGACAGGGAGATCCGATGGGAAGTCACTGTGACCTTCCAAAAATTTCTTAATTCGGGAAATTTTTCGGGAGTCGGCAAAATTATCATCGCTTGGTTTTTTTTTATTTCGTTTAAATATAACATTTTAGGTATTTTCTACGTGAGACTTTTTTTACGCAGTCCCTATCCACTGCATAAAAAAATATTTTTTAACTCAGTTGCGAAAACTTTTTAAAGCTACTGGTGAAGTTTCAAGCATTTTTTTTTACAAGATTTTTTATGCGGTCCCTATTCACCGTATAAAAAGAGAATTGGATGTATATGTATACATTTTTTTAATGCTCAAAGCGAGTGAAGCAACAGGGTCGTTTCCGAAATTTTAAGGGTTTTTTTTTTTTTTTTTTGAAAGAACATTTTTAAAATCATAGGGTCTGACCATTTTTTTAAATAACTTGACTAAGTTTAATATTTAAAAAAAAAAAAATGCATTAATCGGTGCGCTTTCATAGTTTACGCTTCTGCCGATGACATCACAAATGATGAAATGCCATTCACTGATGTCACTCACAGAGCACAATATTCAATTAGTTTCTTTACTCACATGTGTTGGCAATTATATGATTGATAGTAAGCGTAGAGTGCAATATGTAGTTCGCTTCTTGATCATCATAACGTAGAAACGCAGTAGACAGATGCGCCAAAGTACATCATTTGTGACGTCATAAAGACCACGCCTTATTTTCAAAATCGGACATTTAAAAAAATTAATTAAAAACTAAGCTTTGGGAAAAATGAAAGTTTTTTCTAGCTCCATGTTATTTTTATTTATTTTTTGATTATGCTATGAATTTCCTTTCGTAAGGAAAAAAAAATCTGCACTTTTTCGAAATAACTCTTGTGCACTAAACGTTTGTGCATTTCTATGCGTATTGTGCACTAATATACTACTAAAATCTACACTAAAGTTATTATAACATGAGATGTGCTAAAAATGGAAGGGGAAAAAGATAAATGACATTGTTTTGGTGTTCGTAAAATATTGGTGCGAGAACCACGGACCTGTTGTAGAACCATGTATTAGTCGCACTCTGATATTAAATGTTTTTTAAAATTATGTTAATGGTTCATTTTCTTAAACTGCCATCATATTTTTAACTTTTCTATTGTTCTTCTGCATTTGAAAAAGAATATTCCTAACCACAGGCCTGTCAAGTGGGGACATCACGGGGGGAGGGGGGCAATTATGACACCCCTAAATTTTACAAACATGCTAAAATTAGGCATTTTGCTCGTGTTTTGTTGTTTTTTCCCGAACACAAAACCTCCCCCCCCCCCGGAAAATTTTTAAATGTCGGGCCTGTTCCGAAGCGTACATTTTTAATTAAATTCTCTTCGTTGTAAAATATACACTATATTACGAGTAAAAAGAATGGCAATTGTTAACGTAAATTCCTCTACCCCCCTCCTCTAATCCCCATCAGGGTCAAAAGGGGCAATGAATGACCCTCTCAAGTTTTGAGAAATGAATGTATTTACAGATTGTGGAGCGTGTTTTTTTTTTTCGATGTAATTTATTGAGCAGAAAAAATTCGCATGTAAATGAGCATGTAAAATTAGAAATGAGGGCTGCCTGCCATATATCATCAATTTTAGAACTGTTGTATCTAAAAAGGAAACCCCAGGGGATTTTCAATAAAAAATTTGAAAATTATTTGCAAAACTTTCAAAAAAAAAAAAAAAAAAAAAAGCGTTTGAAGAAATACATTAAGAATTGCGCATTAATATTTTTAAAAAAATCATATGTTTTCTGTGTTTAGTTTAAATTTTTTATTACGCGTAATTTTTGATATGATATTAAAATAGCAATAAGAAATGCTCTTCACCTTTGTAATACAATGGTCATTCAGCACTTTTTCTCTTCATTCCTTCTTTTGAAATTAAAATTTTCGTCAAATGACGTACGCCCGATAATAAGTCGAGAAATCACGTATTCACAGATGCCAAAGCGCCAACGCTCACAATCACGCCAAGTGGAAACAAAAACAGGGGTAGCCAGTGGCGCCCTCTTTGTTGCCATGAGTTTCAGCGACTGCCACGGCCTTTAAGTATTCAGTGGGGCCATGCTTGAACATTTATACAGTCTACTCACGTTCACGATAACTAGAAGCCTTACAACTCAAATATTAATTTAATTTAAAGTTTTCATTGGGTCCCAAACTTTTGAGAAAGCTGCGTAAATTTTACATAACTCAAAGGTTTCAGCTAGTCCTTCGGGACGTTCGAGTTATTGAGAGTTGATAGTAATGCGGTTGGTAAATACGTAAGTATACGTTGTGGAAGATTTTGTACTTTGTAATATTACTTTTGTATATTTTGATTTTAGAATGATACAGCTTAAATTTTTTTCACTCTTTTTTTATACTCTTTATCACATCAGTCAAAACTGTTTGAATTCTGTGGTTTTGCTTTAAAGAAAAATGTATTTTTCTTACACAAAAAATTGATAATAACTAATGAATTTTTAGGTCAAGTATGACAAATACAGTACACCAAGAATCACTTTTGGAATAAGACATAGTCCATATAAAGCACTACCAGGATTTGCAGCAGAAAAATAAAATCAGAATGAAGAAATCATACTTTTGACTTATTTATCAGCATAAACTATTAATCAACAGATGACTCACTTTGCCTTTTCTATCTTAAAGAATAAATACATAAAATAAAAATGAATCTTGTATGTTATTTCCTAAAAATGTTTACAAACAGTTATTAACTTTTTTTTTGTAGTTTTATCATTATTCAGTAAAATCTATATGCATGGACATTGGACATATCCAAAATTATTTTTGTCAAAGATTCAACATCATGCACATATTGCTCGGTCACCCTTCTCCTAAGATAATTAAGTTTTAAATTCACTCATAATTAAACGTTAATAAAATTAAAGTTGATTTTTCTAGGTTCTTCAGCTGTTTCATTTTGAGCCCCCCCCCCCTTTTTGGGAACGAAGAATGCTCAACAATAAATTTGATTCAAATATAATTTTATTATCACCAAAATATAACCTGTTTTTGATTGTTTCATAATCCGACACCTGTAATCATAATTTTAGTAGTGGACAGTTAAAAACAACTACATTGTGGTTTTTAAAAGTTGATTTGATGCTCATGAACTACATATGCGGATTTTCCACCAACCATGACAGCCATACTATTGATTTGTCTATTGCTATGGGTAAGTACCAAACTAACAGACACATCTTATATGCTGTATTTTACACGATATTGTAAACAAACGAGCTGGTGTGTGCATCACATGACTTCCTTTTACGTCAATTTAATGATAATAGTGCCTTGGAGTAAGCAAGGAAACACTTTAAATATTTTCACCGCCATTTTGTAGCGAACCGATTCAAAACAGCGTTTTACAGAGATTAATTTTCCCAATATCGGCAATTTTAACGAACTTCAATGGTAATCTCTTTAAATATCGCCAAATTTAAACCAAATTCGAATAATAATTCTTTTTGCCTAATTTGTCGCCAACTTGGCCATATATCGCCAAATTTTCACATCACTTAGGGGTTGAATTGAAATTAACTGATTTCCCCCCGAAAAGGTATAAAAGACCCCTTTTGGAACATCCGAATGTAACCAAAAAAAAAAGATGACATTAATGACGGAAAGCTTTTCTCTCTCCCCCCTGCCCCCGAAATAAAAAAGAAGAGTTGGGTCTACATATCTGCTTAGCACATGAAATGTTTATTCATGGTTTCATACCTTTTCTTTGAAAATTGGTCCAAGCACAATGGTGAAACTGATCTAAAATCCTGGAAAATGCTAAATGTAAGTTGAATAAGGAGAGAACAGATGCATAGACAAAAGAGTTTAGCAGCTGTTGCTTTTTCAGAATTGGAATTTTTTGCTGCTATACATATGCTGCAACTCAAGAACGTTTTCTTGATAAAGAAACTTATTAAATAAGTTACAGGAGAAGAATAACCATTAAATGATGCATCGAAGCAAGCTGTATTTAAAAAGATTAAATAGTACCTTTAAGAATGGATGTCTGCCAAAAAAACATGGTGAACAATTCAAGTTTTTTTACCATAAAATGCCAAAAAAAAAAAAAAAAAAAAAAAGGAGTAGCACTGAAAACATTTCCTCAATGGCAAAAGCAAGTAGTGTAATGCTTTTAGCGGTACAATAGCCAATTTTTAAAGTACTGTAGATAGATATCAGGCTATGTAGTTCAGTTTTGCTGGTTCAATTTGAATTTTTCTTAACACATACTTTTACGTTATCAATTAAATTTGCTGAATAAATTTTACCATAAATATTTTTTATTTTATTATAAAATAAATATTTCATCAAATGATAAGGCTTGTTGAAAGAACATCTATGGAAATTTATTAAGTTACTATTAAACAGGCAGTCAATTTAATTATTCTTTTTCATTTCGCTAAATAAACAACTAGATGAATAAAATAATGTTGAGTAACCGGATAAAAATTGAATAATGTTACTTTTATTGGACAAAGTACAAGTCTAAGTTTAAGTAATGCATAAAATTATCACAGAAGGATCAAAATTATAAATATCTCTTTTCTTTGATGTCCTCAAGACAAATTTCAGCTTCTTTAATAGCTTTATCAATTTTCATTTTCTTCGCTAATTTCAGAGCCATTTTGCATGCCTTTTCTCCCTTGTCTATTTCACCTATATTTGTAAATAAGCATCCCAAATTAAAATAATAGACAGGAACATCACTTTTGTCATCAAGTTCTTTTGAACTGTGAATAGCTTTCTCAAATTTTGTAATAGCTGATTCATAATCTTTCATCGAAGTAAGTACAGTACCTATATCATTGAGAAGAGTTATTGTTTGTGGATGATTAGTTCCATTGATTTTTTCAGATATGTCAATGGCTTTTTCATAATATTGAAGAGCATCTTTCAGCAAACCAGCAGCAACTAAAACATATTTAGCATACCATTCCATGCTCCAAGCATGTAATAGCACAGTATCTTTGTCTATATCAGACAGTTCTTGTGCATCAGACATGTCAATATCCTTCACTTTATTTGCCTGTGTATCCATACAAAACTTAAAGCCGGACAGTGCTTTCTCTGACTGACTTGTAAGGCTATATATTTTAGCTAGTTTAAGGGAAATTTCAATAACAGCGTTGTCAGTTTGCTGTTTGCCAATAGCAAGCAGCTCTTTCAAAACTTGCAGAAAAAGTTTTTCAGCTTTAGGATAATCACCTTTCTCAAATGCGACATTGGCAAGAAGATCAAAAACGTACCTTTGAGCATCCATATCTTTTCTTTCTTGGGCGATTTTGAGAGCTAAGTGAAGTATGTTCTCAGCTTTGTCATATTCTTCTCTTTGTAAGCATAAAATTCCTCTCTTCATGATTGTTATCAAGGTATCTTCTTTTTCTTCTTTGAATCCAAGCCATGTAAGGATTCCAGCAAACAACAACTCTCTCTGGCTAGGTCTGTAAAATAAGATTGTGCTAATTTATGAACAAACATTAAGTAATAGCTAGGTACAAAAACAATAAACAAATCAGCAGATGCACTCAGAAGTTGCGAAAAATCAACAACGTACAGATACAATTGTCGAATATACGTTTTGAAGTTACAAGAAACTCTTTTTTGTCAACGTGAACACATATAATAACAGAGAATGGTTTAATTGGTAGTATAATTTTTTTTTTGTAAAGCATTAGTTTAAATGTACCTACAAGGAACTCTTTTTATATGGAAAAAAATTACCTTCCAGATGAAAGAAACATCCAAGAAAACAAATTCATTACAGTAATTGATGAACTCTAGCACAAAAATTAATAAACTTTGTGAAGGGCATCACACTTCGTATAAAGCTCATAAATTTTTATAAGAATGCAGATTGTGTGATCATTATGAAATTTTTTTAATTGTGTACTTCTATCATTTTACAAGAATATTGCACTTAAAATGTATTTTAAAATGCGGTTGACAAAAAATTATTTCCAGTTTTAACTGAGAAGCTGATTTATGCAAATGTAAAAATTCCCCCTAAGTGTTCTATATCTGTGCCTACGCTTTATAACAATGATATCAAGAACTTTTTTTTACACTCTTTGAGTAGAATAACATCTAAAACCTTAACAATGATCACGAATTCAATTTCATGAGCCTTTGATTTACAGTAGGCTCGAAACTATACGGTTTACTAAAAAATTAGGAAAGTTTTTTCAGCCATTTCGATATCTTGTTGTAGGAGGCAGAAGATGAAAAGCCTCCTGGTTAAGTTAGAAGCATAAAAAAAGCACATAAAGAAAGAAAAGGAGGGTGGGGGGAGGGGGACCCAGCAAGGGGGAAAAATGCTTAAAAACTGCACACTTACACTTTTTAAACATAGCATTTGGGTTAACAGAAAGTGTTCTCGTAATCACTATTATCATTTCATTTCTTGCTTTTCAATCTTAAAATGTATTTTTAATTACCATAACATCTCATTATAGCAATACAAAAAATAAGAAATATCTGCTTCAGCGCTTGCTGTTTTTATATTGTTTGAATTCCATTGCAACAAAATTCTTGAAACAACGAACAAAATTTGTAGTCCCTTGAAACTTGTTGTAATGGCCTTTAAGGAGTTGCAAATGGAGCTCCGTCTTATTCAGATTTTTTGGTATCTGGAATGCTCCATTACGCTGAATTGTAAAGTATCTACTATTACATGCACCAAACTGTTTTTTAGCTTAGAAAACATTCATAAATCATGTAGTAAATGTTTTATACTTTCAGAAATAAATGGTAAACTTAAAAACTTATGGATGCATTGATCTCTAAGCAAGTTCTATCTCCTTTAGGGCCATAATTTTTTTTTAAACCAAGAATTGAGAAAGTTGATTGTGATGCCCGTTTTAAAAATAAGCAGAGCAGAGAGCTGATGCTCAATGACGAAAATAGGAGAAACGTACAAAACAGGGTTAAATGTCAAAACACAGGATCCTTGTAAAAATGAAAGAAATAAAATATGTTTAGAGCAAGGGTCCCCAAACTATGGCTCTAGCTACTTAAGGTTTTGATGATAGTAGAGAATTAGTTTTGACTCTAGTAAACACAAAATTGTTTGACTTCCCATGCTCATTTTTTTTCACATTTGGTGGATGCGAACTGAAGATTTAAAGAAAAATTTGAAACTTGTTTTTAAATCTATATATATAAAAATGAATGTTGGTAAATTTGTTCCCTAAGATCTCAGAAACTACCCGGCAGATTTGGCTGAAACTTTCACCGTTTGTTCATTTTGGTACTGGGAAGGTTTATAGATCGGTTCGAAAAAAATCCGATTGATAGTTCCTTTTTTATTCCAATTTTCGCATAAATGCCCCAATATGGGGGTGGAAAAAAACGTGCACATATTAACATTATGTGTCCATCGAAATCGCTAATTTTTCTGCCGAAGATGGCATCTGTTAGAAAGTTCTTAGTTGTATAAAAAACGAATTATGAGCTTTTTAGTTCCATGTTCGAAGGCTCTCATCAACTCAATTCATTATTTAGTGTATCATCTCAACTCTCAGTTGATAGCTAGAATTGTTGTATTGTTCAATATTTTTGCGTTTCGTGTGACTGTTCGAGGCTTTTGTCAAGTCAAATCTTAAAGTAACGTTTTTTTCACAAGATTGGCTGATAATAAATGGATTTGGCTGAGTATTTTTCATTTAAATGGAACTTTAATGAAATGATTGTTATATTTTTATTATTTGTGCTGATCAGACACCTACTCATAATCCAATCTACCAATAGAAATCTCGCCAAGCTCTTTGCAAAGATTTCAGTAGCTTATGCGAATACATTTGTGCAATTTTTTCAACTATCGCTGTTTTTGAAGCCATGTTTCTTCTCAGCTTCCACCATGTAAACAAAGTATCTATACCATGTAAACAAAGTATAAAACCAGGAAAAGACACTGGTATCTCCGGGAGCTACAGACCTATCGCGCTAACATCCTTTGTCTGTAAGCTTATGGAGAGGCTCATTCTTGCCAGACTAAACATTCACTTATACAACAATAACCTGATTCCGAGTGAGCAGTATGGGTACAGAAAAGGCCATGGAGTAATAGATCAGATTTTGTATGTCACCCAGAGAATACGGGACGCGCAGAACAAGAAACCTACTAACAACACTGTTGCCACACTGTTGGATATGTCTAGTGCATTTGACAGGGTTTGGCGCCAGCTCTTGATCACCAAACTCCACAATCTTTTTAATATAAGAGGAAAAGCCCTTCCCTGGATCTCTGATTTCCTCTGGAACAGATCCATTAGAGTTAAATACAACAATCACCTGTCCGAACCTTTGGGCCTCGGGCAGGGTGTACCTCAGGGATCAGAGTTGAGTCCCGTCCTGTTTTCTCTGTACATTACTGGCATTGAAAAAGAATTAGTTAAACACTGTGAAATCGGAATTTTTGCTGATGATATCATTGTCTGGAGCTCCGGCTCGGATGTCGGAGAGAGTGAGCTCAGACTCAACCGTGCCATGGAAAAAGCCCATGCCTTTGCTGAAAGGCACAAATTAATCTTTAATGCTACAAAATCTTTGACAACTTTTTTCACTACTAATAGACATCTATATGGGTACCAACCTAAGATCTCCATAAACGGAACCCAGTTGAGTTACGTTAAACATGCTAAGTATCTTGGATACACATTAGATCAAGAGATTACAAGTAATAAACATATTGAAGGCCAAGCAATTAAGGCAAGGAAGAGGCTCAATATTCTCAAATTTATTTCTGGACGAAACTGGGGTGCGGAGGCCAGTACCCTCCGTACTACCTATATTTCTATCATTAGACCAGTACTGGAGTTCGGCTTCCCAGTTTACTCCTGTGCTTCAGAGACCAATCTCAATAAACATGAAAGAGTACAGCTTAGCGCAGCTAGAATTATTGCCGGACTTAGACATAGTTGTCGAAATGATATAGTGCTCTTTGAGAGCAACTTGCCTACCCTTGCAAAAAGAAGACAGTGTGGCCTTACAAGGTATTTTAGCAAATTATATAGTTATAGAGAACAACACCGGACTTCAGCCTACCTTCTTGCATGGAATGATAATACTCGTTTGAAGAAACATAGCCCCTTCTCCTATGCAAGGTCATTGAACTTACCTCCCTCCGATGTGGAAACACATTTCCTGGGTTACGCAGGAGCTGGATTGGAGCTTGAGGGAATTTATTTCCATGACGAGCTCCTGACTAGTGTGATCAAGAGTTCAGACCCACCGGACCTAGTTAAACAAATGGCCCTGGAAACTATACATAATATACCACATTTCTCCTTGAAAATCTATACAGATGGAAGCAGGGGAGAAGATGGCGTTTCGGGCAGTGGAGTATTCATTCCTACTCCCTCTGGGGCCTTGGAATTTAAAATCAGAAACCCGAATTTCTGTTCAGTATTTAGATCAGAACTGATTGCTATCAGGAAGGGTCTGCAGTGTGCTGTTCAGCGGGAGGAGTGTTTTCAGGAAATCTGGATTTTGACTGACAGTCGTGCCTCAATACAGCACCTCGCTAATTGGAGTAATGTGGGCGACAAGACCAGCCTGGACATTCTGAGTCTACTACATACTCTTTCATCAGGACATACAATTCACTTTCAATGGATCCCTTCCCACGTTGGAGTTGAGGGTAATGAAAGGGCTGACTTTTTGGCTAGATCTGCTGCTGCGGAGGGTGTGAGCCCTTGTGGAGATCTTACTTTCAGTGAGATCTCCACAATTTCAAAAATGGAGCTCAATCGCCAATTTAAAACACCTCCCAGACACGCCTGGTATTTTGCAAAATGTCCTGGTGAGTCCTTTAGACTCAAGGGTAGACTCCTCCAGACAACATATTCGAGATTCCTGAGTGGCCACACAAAAGCTCTTAGATTCTCTGGGAATATCAAGACTTTTCCGGAGTGTCACTGGTGCTCTGCTGGAGAGGTTTCACCTGAGCACATTCTATCTTGTTTGGGTTTTACGAAGGACGAGGTTCTTAGTGACCCATTGCTGTTCTTGGATTTTTTGCAGATATTTGGATTCATGGGGGTTGTTTAGCATTGCTAAACATGCCCGAGATAAGTCAAAAAAAAAAAAAAAAAAAAAAAAAAAAAAAAAAAAAAAAAAAAAAAACAAAGTATCGCCATTAAAAGAATTATTAAAACTTTTTAAAAGATGTAAAATAATCCACCATAAACTAAATTAGGCAAATCTATTGAAAAGTACAAAAACTTCCATAAATTTTTCTTTTTGCACATTTTCAAACAATCGCCAAATTTTACTACTCATTTTGGAAACATTTTGGATGAAAATGTTTAACTCCATGTTATGGTGACTAGAAGTATTTCAGGATTTGGCGACAATATCTTTTTGACGAAAATGAGTAACAGACCGTTTTACAATTTTTGTTTGCCGGCCGAAGACATGGATTTTAGCTGTATTAATGAAGGTGTTTACTATTAATTTTAATGTAATGGAGATTTTTAGATGAGCCGTTATCGTTATTTCAGAATGGTTGATGCTGATGTTGATTTTGATGACGTCGATCACTAAAAAGGGAGTTTTTTTGAAGCTATTGTGCCAATTCTGTTGGGGTTAAAAAATGGTGTCTCCCCAGTTTAGCCGACATTTCGTCCCCCTCCCCCCGTTTTCTGATTTAATCATACTTTTTAGCCTACTTTCCCAGTAAAAGTCAGAAAAAGAAGAAAAAAGCATGAAAGAAGGCTTAATGCATCTTAAAAATATCGCGAAAAACAAAAAAAAGTCAAAAATAAATAAAATAATTAAATAAATATCGAAAAATTAAAAATTGGAAAGTAGGGTATTGAGATGGGAAAAAATAATCTAATTTTTCTTTAGATGAGTTAGGAATATTTTATTCCTAGAGATCAGCTTAAAGTATTTTAAAATTATGTTTGAAAACATTTGCGATTTTAGCTATTTTTGAGAATATTGATCAGGTATTAGAAAGTAGTATGGGTATACGGGAAGTAGGCTCGTTTAGTTCTAGATAGAACTTCTTGTTGATATATTAAAATATTAAAGGGGGGAGGGGGAGTTTGAAGTGTCGGCAAAACTGGGGATAAACCAAAATCAAAAACAGAATGTTGATGTTATTTTGAAAGTTTTTCTTATTCCGAAGGGAGGGGGGGGGATGACTACTTTCCTTATTCAGAGAGATATTTTTAGAGGGACTGTTGACGATATTTTAAAACTGAAACCCTCATTCTAATTCAAATCTGAACGTTTTCTCCACTTATAAGGATCCAGGTGGTTTTGAACGTTTTATGTGTTTAAAAAGTATAGTAGCTTAGACTTATTTAAAAATACTTTATACCCGTACTAGTATACCCGTACCCGGCATTGCTCGGGTAATGGAATTAGCAGGGGTTAACAGTGCTTGATGCACCTAGTTTCGAAAATCCCCCATAATAATTACTAATTACCTATAACTTTTTCTAATTTGGGGAGGATCCCGGGGCCCCTGGACTCCTTATATATATATATGCCCTTGTCCTTAACCGATCTTTAACTGTTATTAACGATCCTTTTAAAGTATTGATTATCATTGCAAACACAGGTCATCCACATTTTATTGTTATACCTATGTTTAAGCTAGAACTTCTTTGTATGCAACATTTTTAGTTTTTTTTTTCTGGTGCTAAAATTATTAAACTGCTTGATGAACTGGCTTTGGAGCAAGCTACATAACATTGGTCGTGTGAAAAAAAGTCTTCTCTTAAATCGATCCCTGCTACTTTTAATGTCTGTCCTTCTGACTTATTAATGGTTATTGCAAAGCAAACTTTAACAGGAAACTGCACTCTTCTAAATTCAAAAAAATAGTCCGCCTGTGATGATGTTCTTAAAAACTTCGTTTCTAGTTTTGAAAAAATAAAAGCAAAAGACAGAAACATTATTATTTGACTTGAGAAAAGCCTCGAAGAATCACGTGAGAAACAAAAACAATATCAAATTCAAAATTCGCTATCGACCAAAAGTTGAGATGAAGTACTGAATAATGATTTGAATGGAGGAAAGCCTTCGAAAATAAGGGATTTGAAATTCAATGACAGGTTTTTAATTTCGCAGAAATTAAGGGGTTTTAGTTAATTTCTCCCGCATATCGACCGATCCCAAGCGGTAATTCTGTAATCCCCGCTATGGCTTGGTTTCTTCTATGCTCGATAGATGGCGCCACTACTTTTTCATGAATTTTTTTTTTGCTTTCTTTTCAAAAATGTCTTACGATCAAAACGAAAATTGAACTTACAGAGTAAAAGAAATCACTGATGAAAATGCTGCAAATGTAAGTTTTAAATTTTTTTTTCTGAATTTAATTGCGGATAATCCCGGAAAAAAAATGTTATTAAAGGGACAGAACAGCCGATTTAAATTATTGGAATTTAAGAAAAAATGTGAAAATTCATGTGCCTAAAGGTTTAACGTTGTAATTAATAATTTAATCAACGGTCTAATTGATACAACTATATCAATTAGAAAACGTCATATGCAGTATTCGGGGGGGGGGGGGGGAGTACATATATATAGATAGTGTGAAATGTAAGCCAGAACAGCTCTTTTACAAAAGTACTCCAATAGGCTTTCTAGTTTTTTATTTATTTATTTATTTATTTATTTATTTATTTTTTTGAAAAACACAAAGACACACATATATAATATATGCCAATGATTTTTTTTTGGTGGTGGGGGGGGGGGGGTGTGATCGCTTCCTTTTGGGGGGGGACACATTCACCCTTAGTTTTATTTACCCATGTTTTGTAGCATTTTTTAAAATTAATTTTCTGTTTAGTTTGTTCTTTAACTTTTGTTGTTTTTTCCACCAGTACTTACATGTTCTTTACTAAATTGCTATGTTGGGCCTTTTTTGGTTAAAGATTTTTTAGATTGTATTTGTGTTTCAATAAAAATTGAATTAATTTCTCTTTTGAATGGCTTATACAGATTTAACTTAAATATGCTTGTTAATTTTATACACAGAACTGGTTACATTAACCGATTCCGATCCGCCAATATCAACTAATTCCGATCCGCCGGTCGAAATGCGATCCGAAAACTGCTGGAAACGACAGTCCGTTTTGGAAAATTATAGGCAATTTTTTACTTGAACTTTTTGATCGCCAGAAAAAAAAGTCTTTGTTCAGTAGAAATATTTTTCTAAACAATCGGGACTGAACCCCATTCGGATAATTAGAACCAAAAAATGTTCTATTGAAAAAAAATAATTGAGTGTATGTGATGTTACTTAGTTGTAAAATATTTTATTGAAAATGAAATAATAAAGTAAAATTGCAAAATTAAGGAATAATTATTTGAAAATGGGACTGATATTACACCAAAAAAATTATAATTTAAAAATGAAATAAAAATGAATTATAAAAAAAAATTGTAAACAAATTTTCAGAACTTATAAAAATTCTCCCCGAAATTCAAAAAATCCCCCCTGGAATCTGAAGTAACGGGGGACATTCCCCTTCTAGAAATTGAACCTTATTTCAAACCCTGTTATATATACATTTAATTGAAAGTAACTTGCCTTTGTATTGTGATTGTCAATTTAGCAGTGCATCCTGTATGCTTTGAAGGACCATCCCCAGAAACTAATCTGTCTGTCATGCACACAGCGATAGCTGATTTTGTATTTATTAAATCTCCCTGATTTCGGATATGTTGTTGCAACACGCCAGCATATTTAAGTTAAATCTGTATAAGCCAATCAAAAGAGAAGTTAATTCAATTTTTATTTAAACACAAATACAATCTAAAAAATCTTTAACCAAAAAAGGCCCAATATAGCAATTACGTTAAGAACATGTAAGTACTGGTGGAAAAAACAACAAAACTTAAAGAACAAACTAAACAGAAAATTAATTTTAAAAAATGCTACAAAACATGGGTAAATAAAACTAAGGGTGAATGTGTCCCCCCCCCCAAAAGGAAGCGATCACCCCCCCACCACCACCAAAAAAAATCATTGGCACATATATATATATATATATATATATATATATATATATATATATATATATATATATATATATATATATATATATATATATATATATATATATATGTGTGTGTCTTTGTGTTTTTCAAAAAAAATAATAATAATAATAATAAATAAAAAACTAGAAAGCCTATTGGAGTACTTTTGTAAAAGAGCTGTTCTGACTTATATTTCACACTATATACATGTACTCCCCCCCCCCGAATACTGCATATAATGTTATCTAATTATATAGTTGTATCAATTAGACCGTTGATTAAATTATTAATTACAACGTTAAACCTTTAGGCACATGAATTTTCACATTTTTTCTTAAATTCCAATAATTTAAATCGGCTGTTCTGTCCCTTTAATAACATTTTTTTTTCCGGGATTATCCGCAATTAAATTAAGAAAAAAAAATTTAAAACTTACATTTGCAGCATTTTCATCAGTGATTTCTTTTACTCTGTAAGTTAAATTTTCGTTTTGATCGTTTGTAATATTAATATTTGAATAAGTAAAGCCGGATGATAAGCTATCCATGGTTAAAACTTCAAAAGACACAAGACATTTTTAAAAATAAAGCAAAAAAAATCATGAAAAAGTAGTGGCGCCATCTATTGAGCATGGATGAAATCAAGCCATAGCGTGATATTATATATATATATATATATATATATATATGTTATCTCAGGACATTGATTTTTATATATTAAGATTGTTTTTCATAATATGCTGCAATATTGAAAATTATTTTAATGCCGTCCGGAATGGTATAAATTCAGCGCTGAATGGGGCATTCAAATTGATTTCAGCCTTGCCAAAAATGTAATTATTTTCTTGCACGTTCTGTTGTTGATATTTTCAAAATTTATGGAACTCGCTTCTTCGTAAGAGATATGTTGTTAGTAAATTTTCAGATGGTTATACGTAGACGAATCTTTACATAGTATAAAATGAAGTCTCCCAAAAGCGTCTGTGTGTTTGAACCCGCAAAACTCGAGAACTACCCGGCCGATTTTGCTGAAAGTTTTACAGTTTGTTCCTTTAAGTCCTGAAAGGGTTTGCAGATCAGTTCGAAAAAAAATCGATGAATAGTTTTTTTTATTCCAATTAAGGCCCAAATTTCACATAAATTCCCGAATATGGGGGTGAAAAATTACTTGCAAGGACTTCAATTTGTTCAGCTAACGAAAAACAGAGCCTACCATGATGGCATAAAACGTTCACCATATAAAGCAATGTTCGGCTGTGATATGAAAGTTGGTTTGAAGTCATCTGGTCTCCCGAATGAAATAATTGATACTGTCCTTAGCGAAGAGCACTTAGAGGAACTAATTAAGAACATGAAAGAACAGGAAGAAAGCCTCAAAGAAACTGAAAGTGAAGAAGAAATGGTATTCAGTGCTGAGTGTGAACTGTGCGAAAACATAAATGGATTACGTGATTTATGTTCTAAAAAAGATAACATAATTAATAATAGAAACGAAGCGAAAGCAAACTTAGAAGAACAGGCTAAAAAAATGATATCTTTGTCCAATACTAAGTATCCACCCTGCAAAGTTTGTGATAACGTAAAAGAGTTAAAATTCCTGACGTAGATAGAGGTGGGGTGACTTTAGAAATATTATTTTAACAGCTCTTGAATGTAATGAGAACGGGTTGTATAAATTGGGTAATGAGAAAGGAACAATTATTGAAATGTTTTCAAGAAATCAATTTACTGTATGTGAATCCCAATTTGTAAACATTGGGAATGTTTCAGATGAGAACAAATCTTTACGGCAACTTGCAAACCTACAATCAACTTCTGGTGGTCAAGGATTCAAAAAATGCCACTGTAAAACAAAATATGGAACCAAAAAAATGTCTTTGCAAAGCGGCAAATATTTTATGTAACTCTAAATGCCATTCAAGTTTATCTTGTAACAACAAATAGAAGTTAAAAATATCTCTGATTATTTTAATTTGTATTCGTATTAATAACTTAATGTCCTTATTCATCGATTACTTTTAACTTTTATTTTTATTGATAACTTGATTTACTTTTATTTGTGTACTACCTATACCTACACGTATAAAAAAACTTAATATATAACTTAATGTCCTTATTTATTGATTACTTTTATTTTATATTTTATTGATAACTTAATATCTTTATTAACGATTTACTTTCATTTGTGTACTACCTATAACTATAAAAAATTGCTTCATAAAAATTTAAAACGTAACTTCGGACTTTAACCGACTGATGTTGGTTAGACCCAGTTTTACCCGGTTAAAGCGGGAAACATTAGGAGCTCTTCGGGCTTTAGCCACAAGGCGTTGCTAATCCCCGCTTTAACCGGTTAATGCTAGGGTTACCCGCTCTTCTTACTTTATCCGTAACATATACAATTGATTAAAAAAAAAATGAAGCACACTTTTTTTTTTAAATTTTTGTTTCTAATGTGTTGAAATAATCATCAATTACTTTAAGCACTGCAGCTGAGTACATAGCTCGTTATTTTCACTTATATACTTGCCCTAATGGGTTCAAAATAATAGTTTTCAACACATTCTCAGCAATCCAGTGATAGCTTTACTACTCGTAATACAGTGTACAATACAGCACCCCCCCCCCCCCTCATTAGAAAAGGACATTCGCTATTCTCTTCATTTTCACTTCTGAACTATTCAAAAAAGAAAAAAAAAACATGATTTTTTTCTTTTTCAGTTTTGGAAAGTGTGTTATTATACATAAAGTCCTAATAAGACTGGGGGGGGGGGCGTTGACCCCCTTCGCCCAATCATAAATCCGCCCATGATTAAGACAAAATAGCCAGTTTTTAGTACATAAGCGTCTAAATCAATTAGAATAAAAAAAATGTTACGGAGATAAAATTTCGCATTTTTTCAGATAATAGTAACGAATTATCCGGAAAAAAGGGCACATTTTGCGTTGTTATCACTAGTTTGCATTGCAATAAACATCCAATGCCATTTTCAGAAGCTTAGGCACTTTAAAAGTCTTGTGTACTGCCATCTTGGGAATGACCACATATGGCGGCTACTACAAAAAGTAAGAAATAATTCCTTGAATTTATAGCATGAAAATAATTTAAAAAGTAAAAATTTTCGTGAGAGGAGGTTTTAGGAACAAAAGTTTTCATTTCTCAAGAAAATTACACATTTAAAACAAAATTCCAAAAGAAAAAAAAAAATTTGCAGAACATGTTGTGTTATTTTCATTAGTTTGCAGTTAAAGAAAAGTCCAATTCTGCTTTGTTTTTGGAAACTTAGGCATTTAAACATCGTGTCTACTTCCATCTTATGAATGACCAAAAATGGCGACTACGTTACACACGTATATAAAAAGACTTTTGGATTTAAAAAAAAAAAAAAACGATTTTATCGATCGACTGTAACATCCGCAAGCTTGTGCTTCAGAAGCAGTAAATTGCCTCTTCCTCTGTTGAGTTTGTGCATAATTTTTGCTCACCCTAGGAATTTTTTTTCTTGAGAACTATTGAGGGGCAAAAATTGCGTCTGTAAAAGTTTTTTTTTGAGTCACCTCTTTTTTTTTTTTTAATTGCCAGCGTCATTTTGCCTCAAAACTTTTACAATTTTTTTTCAGGAAACATCAATAAAAACAAAGATTAGATCTCATGGTACAAAATTCCAAGGGAAAAAAATTAGAAAAAGCAATTTTTGGGTGCAAAATTGGAAATTTCACTAACATTTTTAACTATGTCATTTTCCCTGACAATTCCAGGGTTTCCCGGAGTGTACGAACCCTGACTTAATTAAAAATTCAAAAAACTTAAACAAAATTCATTTTTTCACAAAAATATGCCAGTGATATTAAAGTACAATTTGTATAAGTTATAGCTATCTGGTGGTAAATGGGGGGGCATTGGTCTGTGAGTCTCGAGAAATTTTAAAATACCGCCAGTGGCCAAAATGTTTAAAGATCCCAAGGCTGGAGGCATAAATTGATTGTTGATTTTCACAAAAATCTAGTTACAATAATTTATTATACGTGAGATTATTAGAAAAAGAATTAACATAATTGTTATTTTAGCATTTAAAAATGATTTTACTGCTGTTCGCAATACTGTGCACTCAAAAAGTTTTCGTGTCACATCACAAACAATGTTTGCAACAACTTTACCTTCAAAACAACTGCCATCACAATGCATTTTTTCCTCATTTTTACATATCTAATCAATGATATCACTTCTCGAATATAACTTTTTCTTAAGGAATAATTTCCTACATGTTTTTAAACCATAAGCTTTTCTAAATAGCTTAGTGCATAAAGGTAAAAAAATGCCAATTAGCAAAAATTGTAGATAACTGAAATACACGTGTACCCGGTGTGACAAAGAACTAATTTTAAACGCATAAGAAGAAAGAAGTGAGCTTAAACACAGTAGAGTCTCGAAAATCTGAGGTAATTGGACCTTGCTCCACCTCGGATTACTGAAAACTCCGATTATCCAAAAAATTCTTTGGACTACATAAAGACATGCGCTGTTTACTTCCTTAGTCTTACTACCTTAGTCACTATGAAAAGGAAATATTAGCTCCTCTAAAAATTTATCACTGAAATATCAACACAAATTTATGCTTTAATTAACCCTAAATGAGTTTTGATTAGTTTTTTTTTCTTGATGTCTACAGGTACTTGTGTCTAAACTTGCAGGCAAACAAAAACTGCCCTTTGATTATCCTCGAATATGCTTCGATGAATTTTGTCGTGACATTTGTTGTTATGTGTAAGTGTACACATATGTACCTGACATAATACAAAAACGTGTCAAGGATAAAATTTCATATATACGCTTTATACGGCATCAAGTTTTACACTTCCCTTTTAAATTGCATTCTGATATTCCAAAAGAGCTGTTTGTTCGTCATTTGGGGCAAAACAATGTTTTAATTTCAAGTTATTTTTTTGTAGCAACCTACTTCCTAATCCATCTCTAACAGTCAAAGAATATTTCATGTCACTTGGACAGGGCTGCTGTTACTGGCAATGGGACCCGGTACCAATTTTAATGCTGAGCCCCCATTACCCAACCCCAATGCATATTTTATGCCATCGCTTCCTTTCCTCTCATTCACACACTTACTAACTTTAAAATGAATAGTTTAAAATTGCATCCATATATGATGTTAAATTGTGCTTATAAATTGAATTTTTAAATTTTATTGTAAATTAAAAAACTGTAATTTGAAGTTTGCATAAAAAAATATTTTTAAATACAGTATTTTCGTAGAGTAAAAATTGTAGAATTTGTCATGTCTGAGATAAGTGAGGTAACCTGATATACTATGAATTTTCAGTAAGGAAAAAGTTGGATGAACCAAGGAAAAACGTTTGAACTTCGAAACAAAAAGTTCTGTCAGTAAAAGTTAAAGCAGAACAATGGTATGCATAGTATAAGTCAAAATATCATTGAATTTAGTGTTGAACATCACAAATACACATTATATTTGACTTAGATAATCAACCGCCAGGAAAAATTATTGAGTTTCCAGAGCAAATATAAATTAATAATCAAGAATAACTTATACCTCTAACTTAATCTCTCCGGAACATCAGCTTTTAAATTCATCTCATATGGTTAAAAACTGAACGTATCTATGTATATATATATATATATATATATATATATATATATATATATATATATATATATATATATATATATATATAATATATATATATATAACTGACTAAGCGAACTGACCATCGAACCAGGTATCGATAGATTCGTAATTTTCCAGTCTTTATGTTTAGCTATTTAACATGATTCTCCGATAATATTTAGTGGAGATATCAAGTAAAAACTACTTATTTTGATTCTCAGTTTTTTTTTCTCTTGTTGAAATTATTAACATTAATTTTGGAAAAAGAGTTTCATGATCTTACGGGCCCCCGCCAAAGCTCCGGGCCCGGTACGATAGGTTCGGTATCCCCTCCCAAATGGCGGCCCTCCACTTGGAAAGTGTTATTGACATAAACCTTTCAATTTCTTTCTTTCAATATTTATTACCTTATCGTATATTGTTAGGGAAGTTCTACATAGCAAAATATTTAAGTTTTCAGATTAAAGCATTTTTTGTCTATAAAATGTATACCTTCAAAATATCAACAAAGCACCTCGGATTAAGTAAAACGTTGAACTTCTGAGACTCGGATTTTCGAGACTCTACTGTTGAATTGTTGACGAAAAGACATCCTTGTCGATGACCTTCACTAACGATGGAAAGTCATATGGTTTACAATAACAATTAAACACTCAGAAAATTTTAATATACCTGAAACGTGAACGATGAGATCTATAAAGTCTAAATGCTGCTGCACTGATGCTTCGGAGTTTTAACTGAGCATATTCACCATTCAGTTGACAAAAACGAATAGAATTAATAACATGAACTCCTGAGGGAAATATACGTTTACAAAAGGAGATACTCATCTTTTTTTACAGAGGAAAAATTGAAAAATCTATCATTTTTGTTCCAAATGCAAAATGTAACTAATTTCAGATTTAATAACTATATTTTAGAGCACACGACGAATGCCGAGTTCACTCTGGACCATGTGAATCTATTTTTGTTTACAATCCAATGAGACCTGGAAATGACGTCACGTACGTGCTATGTTGCCAACGCTATGATGAGAACACACTGTGAAATAATGAGAAGTGTGAGTATTAGATGGAATTCATGGACTCCGATGAGGTAATGTAAACAGAGCAGGAATTCTAATAGTTTGCTACGTTTTGATTTCTGAATTATACTTTTGTCCCACATTGGGTTTTTGGATAAACTTTTACGTGCTTTTAATATACACGCAGTATCTGGTGCTGCCATCTACACGTAAATATTGGAGTCATACACAACATCCTTACACTTTTTTGAATTAAAGATGCGACTTAGCTAGACAATAGGAGTGCTCAGTGCCCACCAGGGTGTAGGGGGGGGGGGGGCTCTTGCTTTTAAGGGGAGGGGTCTTCAAGATATTTGGGGGGGGGGGGGGGCTGCGCCTTTACTCTTAGGGGGATGGCCACCCCTGTCCGGCAATGAACAAATCCAGCCCGTGATTTCAAATTATTCTAAGGGGGAAAGGGGGGGGGGTTAAAGAGTATTTAATCATTGTAAACTAATGAAAATCACGCCCACATATATGTGGCGTGATTTTCATTAGTTTTCAATGATTAAGTACTAACTAATGATTAAATGATTAAATGATTATAATAAACGTTCATATATATATGAACGTTTATTGACTTCTAAAAGACAGGTAGCCAGGACGGCGTGACTCTCCCTAAATGACGGGCCTGGAACAAATAATGGTTTATTCCATGCGTGACTCACACTACAAATTGAGAATTTCAAGACACAAAATCTCTCTTTATCTCAAACTTATTGAAGTATCTCCTATTTTTTTTCTCAGCATTACTAGTCAGCATTGAAACAAATTATTCAACGTATCATTATTGACTGAAAGCTTAACATGTCTGTTGGAAGTATTAAAATACAAATGTGACTCACACTACATGCAAAAAGGAAGTGATATTTTAGTGATTTTTATATCTTTGGATATCTTCCTCTTTAGCAAAATTAAAAATAAAACTTGTTCTATTTATGTATCCAGAAGGCTCAAAATTAAGAAAAATATGCAATATCTATTAATATAATCTATTTTTAAAAAAAAACCAGGGAGCTTTTCCATTTGTGACTCTCATTACATATAGATTGTGACTCATACAGCTTCCAATTTCGAAACACAAAACAAATCCTACACATTTATCTTTTAACATTGATATATTTTAGACAACATAAACCTTAAAGAACATGTTTTAAAGCATATAATTACAAGATTTCAACTAATCCATGACATAATTATTAAAGAAAGAATTTTGAAATATGTAATGCATGCGCTGATGAAACTGCTATGGAAGTTTTTTTGTAGCACTATGAGAAAAAGTTGCATCTACACGCCAGATATATGTCATCAAAGGTCAAGAGAAATTCTTGGAGCCCTTATCCAACCTTAAAATTTTTATGGTCACGACACCTCAGCTTGGCTTACCAATAACTTGACCAACAAAGTCTACTAGTCTTTTGCCAGAAAGAGGAACAAGAATCCAGTCCCCAACATTAAAATTTGAAGATTCTTCATACATGTTTTCTACGTCTTCTGGTTCTTCAAAGCACCCATTTGTGAAATTGAATATTTTTTTATTTATCTCCCCGGATATTAACAAAATTTTTAGCTTGTATGGGGATACTTTCTCAAAACAATGCATCCTCCTTGTTTCAGGAATCGACTTTATTTCAGTTCTATTTGGTGCCCACAGCTTATCATAATAAGACATTTTGAATGTTATCAGTTTCTGTGGAACATATATGGAGTGAATATTCGGACAAATCTCTGCAGCCATTTGCGTGAACTCTTTAGCAGAATGAGGGTCAATTTTCCTAGAAAAGGTGGCCTTAGTTTAATGAAAATAAAATTTCTATGTTCTGTGTGACTCACACTACCGGCATTAGGCTTATTCAAAAATGCAAAATTCGAATATGTTTAAGTTATTATTGGAAAAAATTGGTACGCATCCTTAAATTACTGCAAAAACACTTTTAAAAAAATACTAGTATAATACGCATCAACTTATCATATATGTGAAAAAGATCCTTATAAAAATGATCAACTTTGCGTGCAGCAACACGTGCTTACAAAAGTATTTTTGATGCCAGTTTGTTGCCAGATGCAAAACATAAAAGGCAATTTTTGCGTAGATAATGTGAAATTCAATCTATTTACGATATAAAAAAGAAGAAACATTTTAAATAAAGCTTTTTTTGAAATTTGATCATTGCGTGTACTTTGGCATGGAAATAGCCACATATAAATTGATTACTGTTTCAGTAAAATTTTAGTTTCATAATTTTCTAATAAAAATGGAGTTTGCATTTGTGAGCTCCGAGTTCAGGCAATTTCGCATTTCCGGTTTCTGCTCGTCCTAGTCCACCGTATTGTATTGAAAAGATCAAAAAGTAGATCAACACTCAAAAAATGAAATATTATTTGATACAAGACAGAAAAAGTGCATCAGAAAAGAAAAGACATTATTTTTTATAAAAGACATTATTTTTTTAGTATAGGTAATCCGTGCAATTTACAATATACTGTAGTCAAGATTCAAGAGCGCCGGCAGAATTGCACGCGTAGGGGGTGCACTCGCATGTAAATAACTATTTTTTTAGATAAATAAATAAATATATATATTCATATGGATGTATAGTGTGGGGGTTTACATCAGACTTGTAATGAAGCAACTTAAATTAAGTTTCATGAGATATGCCATGCTTCCACGAACCGTTTGAAAATTCGCAGACAAATATGGCGAATGGTGTGTTTCTTTGCTATTACACAGCACGGTTCTTCTGTTATGTGTAACGAGATGCCACTGTACAATAATTAGTGGCGCAGAGAGAATTTTTTCAAGTAGGGGCTCGGAGGGGTTCATATGAAATTTTTAGACATTAAAGGCTGAAAAGCGCAATTTCCCTTTCAGGCCCAAAAAATTGCGTGTATGCATACAATTTTGTTGCTTTATGGGAGTGGCGGGGGGGGGGGGTTACCCCTTATTCCCCCTCGGCTAAGCCACTGATGGTAATAGCCTGTGGCACGTTGTAAAGTGTTTATTTTCACTGAAATGTCACTTTGGAAAAATTCTATACCTTTGCAATGACACCAAGTTCGCATCTACTTTTCTACTTCTGCTTCATATAGTATATTTCAGTGCGATCGAACATATACTTAAGATTTCGTTTAATTGTTAGTGAATTAGAGTTCTGTCAGACAGTAATATTCCCTTTCAAAACGAAACTCGAGCAACAATTAGGTCATAACAATCAGAAATTACGCATTAGTGTTTTCGTCAGAGATGGGCAATATCACAACATACTATCTTTATCAGTGAGTTCAAGAACTCTTTTTATGTCTAAGAAGTAAAAGTCGCGTTATCAACAATCTGTAGCGCGTCACATCTACTTGAAAGATAAGATATATCTGATCGAGTCTTTGAAGACATTGTCCACTTTCAACTTTCTTTGGGATTTCAAACACGAAATTGCTCACTGCCCTTTGACGTGGTGTGGTGTACCCATCTTCAAAAGAAGTAATTTCTTTCCTAATATCTTGTATAATATCGTGACAAAAATGAACGGCGCAAATGAAAATGGAATTAGCGAAGACTTAAGAAATGAAGCTTTGAAACTATGTGGGGATTTTCTCGGAGGACCATGGACAAGTCTGTCGTCAGAACATTTTAAGTTTTCTACGGTGAGGTAAGTGCTGGGGAAGAGATAAGAGGGGAAACGGTATATGTGTGGTTGCTTGGCTGTAATTTAAGCAGTAAATATTGATACCCTTATTTATAATGCATTTAAATTTAAAAATTGAGTTGTTTCCCAGTTTAAAAAAAAAATAATTTTTTCTGAAAGAACATGGTCAAAAACACGGAGTAAATTACTTATTTTTTTCTTAATTTTGACTTATTTTCTCGCTTAAAAAAGCAATTTGAAACGACATTCAGCCGTTGTTTTTCTTTTCGCTGCTGACGTCACAAGTGAGCAAATCTCCAGGATTACCAGAATAAATTTTCAGGACACTGCCAAACTTCGCAGAGTGAGTATTTTATTTAACTAACAATTCTCGTTCCGTTGATAAATTATTCGCGGTGAAAAAAAATCATTAAAAGGCGAAATCTTGCCAGAAAAGACAACCACACGCTCTGATTCAACATGCCTTTCATCACTTGTGACGTCTAACGATTGAAACATTTTGGTTGAAAAATCAGACATTTAAAAAAATTACTAATTAAAAATGAAATGTTGGGAAAACAAAAGTATTTTCTGGGACCATTTTATTATCATTATTATTATTATTATTATTATTATTATTATCATTATTATTATAATTATTATTATTTGCATATTCTACGAATTTCAGTGATTAAAAGTAGTACTTTTGACTGAAGGAAACATCGCCATTCGCAGAGAGGGCAATGTATTGGTTTAATGGGGTAAACTAATGAGGACAAATGATGTGGTTGCTTGGCTGTAATTTAAGCAGTAAATATCGATACTCTTATTTTTAATGCATTTTAATTTGAAAATTCACAGAGAGGGCAATACAGATTTAATGGGGCCAGCCAATAAGGGCAAATCGCATATGTGGTTACTTGGGTGTAATTTAAGCAGTAAATATCGAGAGGGCAATATTGATTTAATGGGGCAAACCAATGAGGACAAAGGATATGTGTGGTTACTTGGGTGTAATTTTAGCAGTAAATATCGATTCTCTTATGCTAAGTGCATTTGTATTTGAAAATTCGCAGAGAGGGCAATATTGATTTGTCTTGTTGAACAATCGAGATCTTGAGTGACCCGAACGTATTGAAACTGCCTTCCATTTAAATTGGTTTGACGCTCTCGTATGTCCAAAGTAGGGGAATATGACGCGAAGTGAAACAGTTAACATAACTCAGCTGTTTCGAAAATAACAAATTGGAAATTTGTTTGAAAATTACAGAGCATAAAGAAAGAACAATGCATTTTATTATTAAATTTTGCATTTACATATTATTATGTATTTTTGGCAGTAAATTTGTACTTTCAGAAAAAAAGTGATTTTTCTTTTGTATGGGGGAAAAAGGAAAAAAAAAGAAAAAAGAACTGATTATTTTCTACTTAATTATTTAAAATATATTTCATCAAATGAATGAATAAATACGCGATTAAATAAATAAATAATGAAACAATCAACGAATAAATAAATTTCCATGTTTAATATATGAGGAAGAAATTGTTGATAGAATAAAATAGTGAATGAATAAGAAAACAAGAGAATAAATGAATAAAAAATCAATGAATGTATAAATGAATATGTAAATGATTTAGCAAATAACTGAATAAGTAAAAAAAATACATGTTTCACTTTGCCCCTTGGTCCTAGGTGGGAGCCAGAACAGTTTCAAAAGACCTTACATTCATGTTATTTACCTTGAAATTTAAGAGTATTATGTATAAAAAATGTCTTTATTCTGTCCCAAAGCTCACATGATCCTAAAAAAGAGGTGAAAATTCTAAATGACTTTGTATGATTTTTGAACTAGGGCGCCCCGATGGGAGGTCACTGGGACCTCCAAAACATTTCCTTATTCGGCAACTTTTGTCTGACGGTTCGGCAAAATTATCATTATTCGGCAAAATTTGGAGTTCCATTCGGCCAGTTGAGAGTTTCAGCGCTCTAAAAAAATGTTGGGGCGACTTAGTTTTTGAAAGACCCCTTATCTTGCCCGACTCAAAAGACACTGCTGGAACTTAACTCGTAAATAGAAATCTACATAACAGCAAATGCAAATGTTGGATATGGATTATCATCAAGCAACTGCAATTTCGTCTGTCTGAGTACAGTGAACCTTCAACGTGCAGATAACCTTATTTACTTACTTTATTCGTTGCTTCACGTGACAGATATTACATAATGTTTTGCAGTGCTTTTGCCACGAAAGTTCATGTTCAGTAGTGGCAACTGTTAATTTACATCTAGTACAAAAGTGGAATATGTTTCAAGTTTTATAGTCATTCTATCATTGTGTTCATGCCGTTTTTAACCACGTGAAGTCGTAGAATACCCGAAGAAGCCTATTTATTGTTGATAATGCATATAGAACAATCTACTGCCACACAAATCTCCGGAACAAGATCTAAAGCAAACGACAAGAAGTGATTCCTTTGTTTTAGGAAGAAAATCATTCACAAAGACATTGTGACTTTGTGACTGACTTAATTTCAAAAATGAAAAAACCACTTCGACGAAGTCACTTCAGTACCGTTCCAGAGTCTCTTAACGCAATAGACAGCTCTATTTGAACTATCAACAGAGCAGGGACGTCTAAAGTGTCCTACGACTTCCACATTGCTAAAATCGTCTTGCACACAGTTCAAGGTGACTATACATTGAAGGACTGTAAAACTCAAAGCAGGTACAAGTTTTGTATTAGATGAAAAAAAAAAAAACAGTCACCTCTATAAAATTCCAACCCTCGTAAATCAAGCCTACGTACTTCTTGATGCGTTCAGCATTGCAGTAGAAACACCTAATACAGTGGGCACCGAATAATTGAATCAATGGTTTATTGAATCAACCACTGTAATGAATCAAACTGTCAAAAACAGAATAAAATCCAGCTTTACTGAACTAGCCGCTTTATTGAATCATCCGCTTTATGGAATCAAAACTGTTTCGAAGAAACTTGATTCATATAAGCGGCATCCACTGTACTACCAGCGGTGCCCCAATGGGGGGTCACGGGACGTCACTGCAACCTCCCAAGCGTTTTCCTTATTCGGCAAATTTTGTCTGATGATATGACAAATTTGGGGACATAATTCCAGTATTTCTATTTTTAAATGCCCTTCATCTCTTGCTCTAAAACAGCGGAGAAGTTTACGGCATTTTTACTGGTTATCTGAATTTTTTTTATTTTAGCACTTACACACCTTTGCTTCTCACTGCCTCAATTGATGACGAGTAGATCAATTTTGGCAGACTTCACGGCTCCAGTTATGGAAACATCTTATACAGCTGTTAAAATTGTTTTGTTTCCTTTCCTATATAAGCGACAATCCTTGCAACACATTTAATTGTTAAAATCAGATTCAATTTTTTTTTTTAAATTTCAGTTTTACAAATCGAAAATGAAAACCTCACATAATATTTTAAATACATTTTCAGTGGCGGCCTATCGAATACTCTGTACCATTGTGCCTTGCCAGAGGAAACAATCCTGGAATCAAACATCCCTAGAGAAGTTCTTTTAAGAATCTATGGGCCGATACAAGATGACATAGGTGTTATTCTGGCTGAATCGGCGATCTTTTTATTACTCTCAGAACGAAATCTGGGACCCAAAGTGTATGGAATATTTCCAAAAGGACGGCTTGAGGAGTACATACCGGTAAGTCCAATTACACTGGTAAACAAAGGTTTTGTTACAAGAAACAGTTACAGTGTTCCTAGAGGAGTTTTTAACGCTGATTTCAAATATCTACTTAGATTTTCTCCACCACCCACAGTTTTTGTGTAATCATAGGTTTTAAGGGATATATTTTTCCCGGTGTTTCCATATGTCACGTAATAATAAAAACTCATAATTGACAACTAAAATTTTGTCATTAAGACAAGAAATGTGGAAAAAGATAGTCAGGTTCTCTGGTACTACAGTAAAAACATGATGGTCAGTCTTAATGACATCCCATTTTTGGGGTATACGCTATCTGAATTGAATCATTTACTGTGTTTTTAAATTTGAATGCAAACATAAAGATTTCATAGATTTTACTCTAAGGAACATAATTTAGTATACTTAAATAGTATTGACTCTGTAATGGATATGTTTGTATTTTAATATGAAGCAGATGAGACTTGGTATTAACTCTTTCAAAACCAGTTTAAAAGCTATTCTAATGCATGATTGAAACACTTTGCCTTGGGTATCACTAGCATATTCAATCGAAATGAATGAAACATATGGCGATTTGTAAGTGTTTTTTAGATAAAATTTAGCGCAACACATATCACGGGACAATTATTTCTTGCTTAAGGTTAAATTAAACAAATTTTACTAACTGCTGAATTTATTAACACAAATGCTGCTTTCTCCTATGCATATGGGATAGCAATGGCAAGAAGAATTTAAAAAAAATAATAAAGACTAGACCTGTTATTCTACTGGCCTTTCATATTAAATAGCAAAAATACCCGGCGTTGCCTGGGTCAGTAATAATTGTAAGAAACAATCGCTACATTCTTTCGTTTTCTGTTTTAACTGAAAGAACTCAAAACACACCGCTTTGACGTAATTAAAAATCGAGCTTCTTTCCTTACCCATAAGAGCAAAATAGCAATAAGTTTAAAGAACCAACGAATATTCATTTAGAAACAAAAGCACAAATTTAAACATATAAAAATTTGAAGAATTTCCAAAATATGAACTAACAAAAACAAAGATCTCTAAAAAAAACCGTGCGCTTGCTTCATTTAATTAAATAGTACACACACACACACACACACACACACACACACACAAAAAAAAAAAGCTCTCTACCTCAGGGTGCGAAAAGTAGAGTTTCCAAATGTTTAAATGACTTTAAATTCATGTTTGCTCCGGAGAAGCTTTCATTCAAAATTTTCATTATGATTACTTTTAATATTGCTGTTGTTAGGCAACGAATTTTTGTAACAATGGGTTTTATATTTAATCATATAGAGTAAAGAAATCACATAGAGAGACCCTGCTATACTAAGAAATTGAAGCCGGAAGTTGCACCGCTGTATCCCAAGATCCTTAGCTTCTTGCTAAGTATTTTAAGATACATCTTGATTGAAAACATTCCATTACTGAATCTCAATTGGTTCTTAATTTAAACTTATATATTGTTGCAAGTTTGTGAAGCACATTTTTGAAATTGCATTAAAACATGAATTAAAATGCAAATTAATCCGCCAGATACTTTATACGGTCTCTTTGCGAGATGGGTGAAAACTATACTCGCGAAGCGATCATGTTATCATAACCCCGCTCATCATTGCACCGCTGTATCCCATAGATCCGGCTTCAATTTCATTTCCTTTTTACCATAGACGGGGCCTCTCTATGTATAATTCTTTACTCCATGTTTAATCATAACATGGGGAAATCACATGAAATTTACTGTTTTCCAACATAACTTTTTTAAACTAAGTTTTTAATTAATAAATTATAGCCTAAGTTTCTCCTTGATAATGTAGCTATCTATGGTGAAAAAATGATTAAAATCCGACCAGTAGTTTTGAAGTTTACCCTGGACATCCAGACAGAAGTAGCCCTTTATGTATAAAGATTAGGTCTTTTTTAAAACTTTGTTAAGACTTTGTAACACTAGTGCAGAATTTGAATATACTTAAAACCAGAAATTCTACGTATCATTAAAGTAAAGTTTAAAAGTCGCATCTTTGGAGAGTCCCACATTTTCAAAGTGAATAAATTCTTGCTGATTAATGGATAGACACTTAAGAGGGATGTTCCTGATGCCAAATATAGAAAGAAAAGAACAATAGCTAAGTTTTAGATCATTATTTTAGTGTTAGTCATGCATGTGAATTTGCGCATTTCTTTCAAACTTCTGTCTAGTGTTACAAAAAATCTGTGGGTGATGGAGAAAAACTGTTTGCATATTTGAATTCAGCGCATCATTTTACATTAAGATCAGGTATTTATATCCGTGTAACAAAAAAAAAAAAAAATTTTTTTTTGTAGACTACTGTTATTGCTCCTGAACTGAAGCTTCATTTTGAAGACAAATCAGTCTTTTTTTAAGAAAATAAATGCAACCCACTCTTAATTCTTACGTGAAACAACCTTCGTTTATCATACACCAGTAATATTTCTACTTACTTATACTTGTGTCTATCGAATGACTGCCTACAGAACTATCAAGTTCATTTCCACTTTAGAACTGCAGTTGAGTCCGCTCAAGGAATAGCCAATTTGCCACGAAAAAATATTCTAATAAGCGGGATATTCCATTATCCGGGATCAAAATAACAAAGAACAACGGTTTGGTTTTTGGAAAAGGTATTACATTAAAGCGAGATATTCTTTTAACTGATATTCTAATAAGCGGGCTTGACTGTAACTATAACTGATTATTGCACGGACATTGGACACTGGGCATGAAGCCCACGTACACAGAGCCCCCATTAAGAAACAGTCCTAAAATTTCTAACACTTAGTTAATGACTTTGCTTCTTTGTTAATTAAAAAAAAAAGTTCAAACATTAAAAAAATAAAATAAAAATAAATAAACTAAAAAAATATTAAAAAATAAAATAAAATAAATGAAACGGGGTGTACTAATAACGACCAAATTTTTTAAATCAATACTTCAAACTTCAAATCAAAAAAAAATAAAAATAAAATAAATAAATACAAAAATAAATAAATAAAATAAATAAATAATTGGTTAGAAAAAGTGAGAAATTTGTTTTCCAATCGTTACTTAAATGCTGTTTTTGCTATTATTATATAAACATGCACATAACATTTTCTCAATTTAATATTTTATAATTAGCTTTTTTTTTTTTCTGTTAGTCAAAAGTTTCCGATTGGGAAACCGCTAAAATGTCTGCTCATTACCATATGTTGCCAGAATTAGCATCTGAAAATTAGTCAGCCAGTTAAAATTAATTTAGCTTAAGATCATTCCTCTTGATTTTTCAGGCATTTCTGAGGAAAAATAAAAAAAACTTCTTAAATGACTGCTCAAAAATCAGTAGCAAAATAGCTATTGCAAAAATTTCCAAACAATTACAAGATCTTAAAGATTTAAAGCATTTAATTAATACGTGAAATACACCGCCAGCTCAGTCATTTCCAGCCGAGGACTGCAGTTTCGTGCTTATTAGCACTCATCAGCCCGGCATAGGAAAGTGACTGAGCTGGAGATGGAAAACCTCTTAAGGAAGCCAAGAGTGCGAAACAAACTGGTAGCTAATATAGAATTAGCAGACCAGACGAGTGACCGAAGCAATAGTTTTTAATTAATATTAATTTGCTGTCACTGAGGAAATGCAATTTATTGTTTAAAGTTTTTTTTTAGTTATCTGTACTTTAGTCAAATTTTTTTCCCTATAACATGAAAATACTTCAGATTTAAGACCAGCTAAAACATAATATTGCTCTTTTAAAAAAAAAAAAAATTCTTTTATTGCAGTTCAAATAACTGTGTTTCCCATGAGTTGAATCCATTGTAAAGCAATGCTTTTTTTTTTGCTCTTTCAAGTCCAGAAGTCTTAAACGAACAGATATCCGAATCTTGTCGACATCTATAGCTAAAGAAATGGCGAAAATTCATTCCTTAGATGTTCCTATTAAAAAGGTGTCTGATACATGGGAAACGAGCCTGAACAAGTAAGATTTTTTGTTTTAATGTTGTCCCACTTGCAAACAGAAGAGCATAGTAAAAAGAGCTCAAATTTCTCATAGTATTCATATTATAAATCTTAACTTTTGAAGAACAATAATCATTATGAGCTTAATCAAACGTGTTCGAAATACTACTTGCATCTACATTAAAAAAAAAAAATCATCACAACTCATTTTTTTTATGTTTTTAGCCTGGACACACCCTTTTCGAAATTTCCAGGCTGCCTTTGGCCTTACTATTGGAAGTAAGATATGACATTTCAATTTAATGAGATTTTTATTCTTCTGATCAATAAAGTTATGAGGCTATATGTATGGCCATTGGAAGATTGAGATTGGATTGAGAAGATTGGATTTTTGAGATATTGGTATTTTAATGAAAAAACAGGTGTTTTTTGTCACTAATTTGGCCGTAACGGGTAAAGTTCATACTTAGTAGAAGGGGGAGAACTTAGTTTTCTATCATGCACAAGTATTTTTGTCTGTGTTTTTTATTTCTCATTAAAAAACACCTATAGCACCTTTTTTTTTTTTAAACATGAGTTGGACTTTCATTCTCTTTTGGACCCTCCCTCCCTCCGGTTATACAATTTTTGAGTTACTTTTGTGTGTTTTTAAAGTAATTATTCCTTAAAAAAAATCCCCATAAACCAGTAACCGGCAAGTGGGTTTAGTTGGGGTACGGATGTTTTTGAAGAAAACATTGCACGAAAAATTGAAAGAAAAATTTCGACATTCCCCTATTAAAGATTATTTTAAGTAAGGTTAGTTGTACATCATACTTTGCTTGAGCATATTTGCGTCCAACTTTTTTCCAAATTGAAATAAAAAAATGACAATTTTAAAATGTCTTATTGATTCCATTAATTTAAATCGGTTTGACTTCAGTAAAATGTTTTAACCTTTAAAAAAGTAAAAAGTTTAAACCACTGATATTTTTGAACGTTTTAAATTTTGCAAAGAATAATACTATTGATGTACGTACATCCTTATTTATTGACAAATGCGTACGGATCGGTTATAAGGCAACCGATAAGGTGGTTATAAGGTAAGGATCGTTATAAAATGGGGTTAATAACCCCACCTATAAGGTTATTTTCGGGAAATCCCTCGGTGTGAACTTATATCGAGGGCCCACTTTACGTATAGCTTTATCTCTCATAATCCGTCTTTCCATTTCTCCTTATATAATTATTGGCCGTCTGTATGCGGGTACTATCACCCCTCTTAATTTGTAAAAACAATTTAGAATTACCCTGTATTTTATCATATTCAGTTTTTGTAGAAACACACTTTTTGTTAAATTTTAGATGGCTAAACGAAATACAAGAGAATGCTTCTAAAGATGACACTGCGACAATGGACCTGTTAAAAATCTTCAGGACAGAAATAGATTTTGTAACGTAAGTAAAATACTCGTATGTAATAAATGAATAACATTACCTAAATAACTAAATATCACTTTTTTCAATATTTTACAAGTATTGCGTAAAAATTCCATGCATATCATATAAAAATAAGCTTGTGCTACTCAATAACGGATGCCGCTTTCTGTGTAAATTTCTTATGCAAAGTAAAAACAAGTTCTTTGCCTTAGATCTTTTTCAAAGCTAGTTTAAAAGTTTTACAGTTAGAACTATTTGATTTAAACGGTATTGTATTTGTCAAAATTAGAAAAAAGTTTGGAGCATCTGGGTAACTAAAGATTGAACATACATAAACGACTTGTTTTCTTCTATTCTTCTATCAGGAAGGACTCAAATGTCGATGTCCATTTGTAGTTAAAAGGTTAACATTGAAAAAAAAAAAAAAATATTGATCGTCTCTCATCCACACGTTTGCCAATTAAATAGTCACAAAAACACCATTTTGTTCACTAGTGAAGCAGTAATTAAATTAAAATATAGTTTGGAATCAAATGCTTCTTTGCATTTCACGCAACAAAGCAATATTTGCATAAAAATCCTGCTGCAATACAAAACATGTGAAAGTCATTGCCCGATTACCGCGAATAAACCACATTTCATACACAATCACCATATTTGCTTCTCTGTGATGATTACCTTTCAATACATTTTATCATTCCAAGTATTTTATCATTTTTAGGTTTTAATACGCGATGGCATATCAAAATTTTCGCTATTTTCTACTATTGGTGGGTAAAAACTATTCTTTACTTAATCCATGTAAATCACACAAACACAATTACAGCGCATTGAAAGAGTTTCTTTATTTTAACATTCATAAAGATTTTTGTACGCATCTTCTTCTTCTTCTTACTATTATTATTTGTACGGTTTGCTCTTTTCCCCTGTCCGTACTGCAAAAGCGAGGCAATACTAATATTATCTTTGAATGCTTTGCAGTCAACTATAGTACATTGAAGCAAGTATCAATATTAAAGCACAAATGTATTTTTTTCTTTCTTACCAGGGGTGAAATGAAAAAACAATTATCCTCGCCAGCATTTTGCAATAACGATCTTCAAGGAGGTAAATCTTTATTCAATTATGCTTTGATTTTTCAAACGAATTTGAGAACGACATTCGTTTTCAATACACAATCTTTGAATAATGGTTACTAGTGTTCGCCCAGTGGTCGAAATTCGACCATATTCATAAATGAATACAATTTGAGAAAACTCAGTTTTTACACTTCTGCACATAGCATCAAAAGCGATGAAATGCCATTCACTGATGTCATTAGCGCATAGCGCAAATTATCATAACCTGGAAACATGGTTGACAGCAACGCGTAAAAATTTTGCTCGGCTACGGAGAAGCGCGCCAAAGTACATCACTTGTAACGTCATAAAGATCACGCTTTATTTCCAAAATCAAACATTAAAAAAATAATAAAAACTGTCGAGAAAATAAAAGTTTTTTCTGGCTCCACGTTATTTTTTTTTTGCTTATTCTATCAATTTCAATGACTAAAAGTAGTACTTTTAACTGAAGAAAACAACGCCATCAAGAAATTGGTGTAATCGTCAAATTCCTGGTTTGAATAATTTTATTTTGGATACCATGTTGTTTTGTGCTTACCCTATACAGATAAACATTTCCCTACTCTTTGTTTACGTATGCAAAGGAAAAACATTTTTCGCGCTGGCATTGGAAACAAAAAATTTCACGCCAATGGATAAAAATCGCCAATCATCCAATTTTAGAATGGAATGAAGCAGCAAAACTCAGTTTATACAGTGGCTCCCGAAAGTCTTCGTACACCTACGACTTTCAACGAAATAGGCCCCAATCCATTGGTTAGAATTAATATTTCGGAATAGGTATTTAATTATAAGATCTATGATTAATTTTTGACAAAAATTCATGAAAAGTTTTTAAACAATATTAAAACTTAATTTTTTTAAAAATCAAAAACCAAAAAATGCTGGAAATTTTATCTCACAAAGGTCTTCGTACACTTTATAAAATGTCTTTATATTATTGAATAATCTAACTTTTGATTAAGTTATTAATTAGTAGAATATCATCCAGTATTCAAAAACCTTTTAAACGTCTGAGAATAAATTTCATTCTTTTTCTTTCTTTTTTTTTGCGTAATTTCTGAGTAAGTGTTCAACCACACTTCTAGTCTTACTGTTTCTAGCTCTATTTTCGTTTTAAAGCCATATTTTCGTAATCTAGCCTCCAGATATCTCTAAATACGTTACATTCAGTTAAAATCTGGAGATTGAGGGGGTATTTTCTGTTTTACGACAATTTTCGAGGCACTAGATGCAAACGTTGAAAACCGTGTGCTTCTTATCGTTATCTTGATAAAAACAAAATTGTTTCCAATAACCAAATTTTTGGCTAAGAGTTCAAAGTCTGTTTTTAAAATATTTAAAGGAACAGCATGATTCATTATTTCATCAAAAAATTACAAACTACCTAGTCCTGGTGCTGATATGCACCCTCACACTAGAACACCTCCACCGTCCTGATTAACTGATCCAAATAAGTTCTTAAGATTAAGTTCCTAATTTTTTCTTCTACTTACAGTTCTACACCAATTTAACCAAAAATGTTAAATTAATTTTTATCTGTAAGTAAGACGTGATTCTAAAACGTTTTTAGCTTATTTATCATTGAATTTGCGACGAAAAGCGTAAGCTTTCTGTTTTTCGCACGACCAAGAAAATTTCTGCGGGAAGAAGTACCATTTAATGCAACTAATCAGAGAACTTGGCGAACAATTTTAGGTGAAAATTAAATGTAAAATGTTTCATTTAACTCTTTAGAAACTTTTACAGCACTCAAATGTGTATTTTTCATAAACTTTTTAACTTTAAATCTCCGATTACATTTTGTCAACTTTGCCGGTTGACCTTTTCTTACCTTGTTTTCGGTCCGATTCCTTTCTTTAAAGCATTTTATCAAGCAATTTACTATAGAAACAAATAAATTAGCTAATTTAGAGGCATTTCAAACCAATTTACCACTACTGTGGGAAAAATTTTTAAATTTTGAATGGTGTTTGCGGTTTATTACGAATATCAGCCATTTTACAATAATAAGCACAATATTAAGGAATAAATAAACAAAACATTAAAGCCAAATGACTTATAAGGGTCAACACAATGCAAAAATATTAATAAAACGGCATATGATAATTTTAATCATGAATTTATTCGAAAATATTTGAGTTTACGATGACTTTTGTGGCGTGTTATTTCTCTGTCTCTTTGTTTTCTGACCCATTTCAAAAAGAAGATCCGTCAATATTTTGATAAAAACCAATAGGTTATATTTAGAATGACATAGGAATGATGTGAAAAATTATTGGACTTCATATTCGAATTCAGTTTTGAGTTATTTTGATTTTACTAAAAAATTTCAAAGTCTACGAACACTTTTGGGAGCCACTGTACGTAAAACTTCTGCGTGAACAATATTACTTATAAAACTTCTACTATTATTGAGTAATTTGCTTTGACATCGTCATTCGAAATATAGATTTCCAAGTATGAAATGAACGAACTCTACTCGTGGCAACATATAACTGTCCATTCGAAAACACTGGACGTCGCAAAAAAAGTACAATTTAAAAAAAAGGTCTTCTTTGAGATTTGATTATGGTTAAGGGCGGCGCATAACTGATGTCACACCTTTCAACACTTTCGACCCTCTCCCCCTTTTGTCACAAATTTTGCACTTCACCATACTCCTTCTTCCCTTAGTCACATGTCACGCTATTTTCCATAAACGTTCCTATTAAAAAAAGCTTGTTGTCACATTCTCCCCATTGTATGACCCTCTTGTCATGTCTTTCCGCTCCCTTGTCACAAACTGTTACCATTTCGTGAACCCCACCTTAAAGCGGGACTTCATTCGTGGACAGCCTCTATTTTGTGGCAACCGTATGCAAATACACTGTTAAAACTAAAGGATCAATTCGGCACCTTTCAGGGGAGAAACGCTTGTTCACCAGCGGTACCCAATACGGAGCCGAATTGGCACCTCTAAACAGGGTGAAAAACAGGCACCTTTTAAAAAATAGGCAGCCGGGGTGAAAAAAAAAAGGAACCTTCCGAGAGAGAAATGGTACCCTTACTGTAGATCCTCTTCCCCCTTTCCCCGTATTGCGCCCGTTTTTGAATACAGTTGTGTATTTTTTTTTTTTTAATAGTTTTCTTTTGATTCATGATATTCTACGTTTTGGACATTTTTCACATTGAACTCAGTACTGGAAATGATTAAAACTTGTAATTACAGCATTTGATCATGTTTCAGAGTTTTCAACATAGTTAAGAAATGCTCATTGCTTTAATTTATCTTATTTAATTAATCTAACTCAGTGTTTCTGGTGTGGGTCTCTTTTGACCCACGAGCCGGTAAAAGCAAATGAAAAACTCTTCGGACCAATGAAATCTTAATCGTTTTCTTAAAAATTCATAAAATAGATAATAGTAATAATTCGGGGGCCGTTAAAAACGTGTGAAAAAAATTCGGCGTTCTGATGAGTTTTTTTTTTTTTTACAAAGTAACGTTAAAAATTAATAAAACAATAAATATCTACCCTTCACTTGATATCAAAGAGCTGTCACAAATATGTTATAATTTAAAGACGAGTAATTATTTAAATAATATGAGAAATTATACATTTATTAAAACATGACCGTGTCGAAAATGAAGTATAGAGGTACTTATGAATTATTTACACGAAGAACCAAAAATATTCTGGGATATTACAGTTACGGAAAAACAAAATCGTTTCATAAACGTTAATCAAGAGTAACAAAATAAAACGCACATGAAGTTTTTCCATAGTTTAAAAACCAAAAAAAACTTCTAACGCTATCGAGACATCAACCGCTAACAGGAAAAGATTCTAACACTTGAATTAAAAAAAAAAAAAAAAGAAAAGAGCTAGACTGAGAGAGATTTTTTTTTTCGCTAGCTTTCTGTTATAATCTACGAAGCACGAGAATCATTTTTACTAAGGTTTTCACTTGCTGATTATTGATTCAAAAACTTGAATGAAAAAGGAAAAAAAGAAAGCCAGACGGAGAAAGATTTTTTTTTTCATGTTTACGTTCTCGCATGCTAAGTCTGTTATATCCTACGAAGCACGAGAATCATTTTTGTTCTGGTCCTCATTTGTTGATTATTGATAATTTTAGCTGGTTATTTTGGTGATTAAATGCTGCTTATAGAGTACTTAAGCAAAAAATGATAGATATTTTCGGTAGCGTTTTGAATAATGGAAATTTCACGACAGTAACAATAAACTGAACCTAAACGACAGTAACGGTAACTGAAAAGCAGTAAATGCACTTTTAAATACTTTTAACTATGTTTGAAAGCCCTAAAAGATACAAAGTGATCAAAAGCTGTACTTACTTATTATTTCGGATAATTAATCCTAGAAAAAGTTGTGTTTCAATCCAATAGTGTACTTCATTCAATGTGAAAGACACATAGATGCGACCACCATTTGTCCGCCATATTGAAGTGGTTGAATGCATGTCTACGGCAGCAAGTCCTTCAGTGATTGTGTGTTCTTTTGGCTCCTCTGCTCTATTTCCTGGCCAGTATTGCACCTTAGGGTACCATGCTTTCACCTTAGAGGGAATATATTCACTCGTCTGGAACCCCTGGTTATAACAGTGTATACATTTCCCTACTCTTTGTTTTCGTATGCAAAGTAAAAACATTTCTCGAGCTGCAATTGGTGCCAAAAATTTGACTCCAATATATGAAGAGCGCCTGCCAATTTAACAATTATCGAAATCTCCCCGAATGAAATGATCCCGCAAAACTCAGATTATACGTCAAACTTCTGCACGAACAATGCTTCTTTTAATAAGTTTAATATTATTGAGTAAGTTGCCTTGACCTCTGCCGTTAGAATTATTAAGTTCCAAACAGTCAAATAAACGAATCCTACTTGCTACATTAAAAATTGTCCATTCAGAAACACTGGACGTCGCAATAAAAGTGCGATTTTTAAAAAAATCGTGTTTCTGATTTGTTTACGGTTTAGGGGAAAACTGACAAATGCACTTTTCAAAATTTTTGATCCCTCTACCCTTTGTCGCAAAGTTTCACACTTCACCATAAACCCTTTGCAACATGTCATACTGTTTTTCATAGACGTTCTGATAAAAAAAAAAAAAAAAAAAAAAAAAGACCTGGATGTCTTTTTCTCCCCATTGTATATTCCTCTAGTCATTTATTTCCTCCGCCTTGTCACGAACGGTTATAATTTAATGAACCCCACCTTAAAGAGGGACTTGATTCGTAGTCAGTTCCTTGCAAATATACATTTCTGTACTCCTTTTTTAAGAATGCAAAAGAAAAATATTTCTCGCCCTGGCATTGGTGCCAAAATGGATAAAGTTCGCCATTTTCACAATGGAGTCGTTTCCAAAATTTCAAATGTATTTTTTTCTGAAAGAGCATGCCTAAAAATATAGGATCTGACCATTTTTTAAATAATTTGCTTAAGTTTAACATTTTAAAAATTACTTAAATCGGTGCGCTTTCATTATTTACGCTTCTGCTGATGCCATCACAAATGATGAAATGCCATTCATTGTTGCAATTCACAGAGAAAAATATTTAATTCGCATCTTTACTCACGTGTATTGGCAACGATATGGTTGATAGCAAGCGTAGAGCACAATTTTAATTCGCTTCTTGATTATCATAACGTGGAAACGCGATAGAAAGATGCGCCAAAGAGCATCATTTGAGACGTCATCAAGACCACGCCTTGTTTGAAAAATCTGACATTTTAAAAAAATAAATAAAAAATAACTGTTGGGAAAATGAAAGTATTTTCTGGGTTCTTGTTTTTTGAGCAATCACGATTGCTTATTGTTCTCATTTGACTGTTTTTGATGTTACGCTGATTTTATTTTCCCGCCAGCACCCTCTGCAGCATCACCGTCGACCGGGTCCTCACGATGCTGCTCCTCTAGCGAAAACCGTCTCCAGGTTGCGTCAATATCCTACACTTACACGCATGCATACACAACTACACACACACACACACACACACACACACACATACACAAACACATACACCACCACATACACACACGCACACATACACACACACAAACACATACGCACACGCATACATACAGACAGACACCACACATACACACACACAAACACACACACACATACACACAACTACCCACACATTCATGCCTGCACACAGACACAAGCACATATGCCTGCACACACATACACATACTCCGCCCCCAAGCACACAAACACTCATACACACAACTACCAACACTCATGCCTGCACACAGACACAAACACACACGCCTACACACACACACACATACCCCCTACACACAAGCACACACGCCTACATACACACTCGTGATTGCGAAAAACATAATTTGAATTCCAGATGACCAAAATTCAAATTAATATTAATTTTAATATTTTTTTTTTTGCTTATTCTATCAATTTCAGTGACAAATATACTACTTTTGACTGAAGGAAACAACCCCATTGTCCATGCGAAAGCACTGGACATCGTAATAATACGCCAATTTTATCAAAAGTTTCACCTTGAGATCTGTTTGTGGTGATAGCAAATGCAGGTATTATTGGGAGCTGGAACTGAAAGCCGCCCCTCACTCCCTAAAATTATTTATTTAAATATTAAAATCGCGAAAACATAATCAAAATGAAAATATTTTAAATGCCCGTAAGTTACCCAAAAAGCCTGAATAATAAAAACAAATGCAAGTATTTCATTTCTTTATGCTCAAGCGAGAATTGGCAACACCACAATATTATCCAGCAATTTCTTCACGCTAACTATATCGCGTGGGGCTGTGGTAGCCCGATCGGTAGAGTGTCGGATTCGGGGCCGGAGGGTCCTGCGTTCGAACCTCGATGGTCGAAGACCCACCGTCGTCATTAAAGGGGACTGAGCGACGTTAAATATGCTCGTGGTCTCAATGTCCTCCAAGTGAAACGATACCTCTGGGGGTGCTAGCACCAGGTAGCTATTAGCTCCTGGACTAGTTCTAAATTCACATTAACAGTTCGATCCGGTGATGGTGCTGCCATCTATCGGTATATAAAATAATGGAGGCAAGGCACTTAGTATGCAGTCCTCGACATAAATACAGTTGTAGTCAGTTGTGACTCTGAATAGGAATAGGAACTATGTCGCGTGATAAAGCAATTAAAAATAGATTTTCACTAACTTTTAATTGCTTCTAGCGCGTTTTCTAGCCATTTTAGCGGATTGGCATTTTTGAACGGTAAACGGGGTAGAACGTGTTTTATAGTATTTTGCACGAGCTTTCCAACCATACCAAGCTCGAAGCGCTAAAATGCATTTTTCATGTAGAAAGAGCTGTTTAAAAAACCAATTAAAACTTAATGTTTCACGCTTCCAACAATGAATTTCAGCAATGGAAAAGAGATAAAATTAAAATTTTTGAGTTTTGCTAACTAAAAATTGCTTATAAATTTTCTTCTAGTGGATTTAGGTTATTGGACCTTGGGCGCCCTGACAATTTCTTCGTTAGGAGCATTTTTTAAAGACCTTTCCAACCGTATCAAATTCGAAAAAATTGGACCATCCGTTCGCGTAGAAAGAGCAATTTAGGACGAAAATGCGTTTTTTCATTAATATCTCCTTTAATTAGCGTTCGAGTTCAAAATTTTTTATTGATGACACTAAAACTCGGCAATAGCTACCGAACAAAAGAAGAATGAAGGAAATCGGTTAACAAACAGAGGAGAAATCGGTACCGAAAGAAAACGGCTTGCCTATTAATATATAACGATTAGTATTAATTCATGAGAGCTTGTGCAAAAGAAAAAAAAAGTAGTAGAAAATCTTTTGATTTTCTCTCTTTATGATTTTGGTTGAATTGAAATGGAATTACTTCATTATCAAAAAGACAACACATGTAACTGCTATTGACGCAGAAATAAAGCCAAAACGAATGAAGTTTTTGCATTCAGCAGTTAGAATACGTTGACTTTATAAAGTAGATAAATGATAACATCAATACCATTAAATAAAAAAATTGAAAATCATTTCATACCTGAATTTTGGGGTTACAAGAAACCGCTCTTTCGTTGCAGAAGAAGTTTCTGTGACAGTTGGAAGGAAATTGTGACAGTTTGTTACGAGGGGGAGGAAAGGGGAAACAAGAAGTGTGACGCACAGTTTTTATAAGAATGTTTATAAAAAATAGTGGGACGTGTGACAACGGGGGAGGGGGATATGATGAAGTGTGACACTTTTTGACAAAAAAGGGAGGGGGTCCCAATATGCTGAAAAAAAGTGTGACATCATTTATGGACAGCCCCTAAGCTCATTTCTTTGCATTTAAAAAGTGTTACCTTGTATCTTTTTTTTCAGGACAGTTACAAGCTACGATTACTGCTTCTGATTTTACTTTATAATTGAATTATGTTCAAACACTTACAATTAGCATGTTTATAATCTCATGCGCGTCCGCATCCAAAAGTTCTTGAAAATGTTTCAGATTTTTCAAGATTTAACATTTCTTTGAAATCCAAGCAGTCAGAACCATAGGGGCGTAGTATGGTAAAAAAAAAAAAAAAGGAAAAGTTCTGACTCTCGGAGAGGGATGTAATCCTCATCCGAATTTGCTACTGGTCAGTTACATGAACGATGGTTGAAAATATGTTCTTGTTTGATTTCAGGTAACATTTTACTTCGAGAAGATTCGGCGGAGTCTGGAGAACCAGAAATTATGTTGATTGACTTTGAATTTGGTGGATACAATTACAGGTAATTCAGGAACATTTAAAATTAAGAGAGTCCAAATTGCAAAACGCTTGTTAAGATTTGTATTCGATTTTTTAAAACTAATTTTACTCAACTGAAAATTTGCAGCCATTTTGTATGATTAGTAGAGGGAAAAGGTGGGGGGGGGGGGGGGGGGGTAAAATAAATTCCGATTTTTGAGTTGATATAACGCGTAGAAGTTGCTATTGGAAAAGGCTTACGAAAAAAAAAATTATAATATTTTCCAATCGCCCAGTGCGCCTGAAAAATCGAAAAGAAAAGGAGGAAAATTTCAAGCCTTTCATTGTGACATTTTAAAACGTTTGCTTCAATATTTTTAATGCAAAATAACCAAAACATTTCAACGAAAAATACTATAATGAAAATTATTATTTTTTTACGGATTACTTCTCGATTTCCTAAAGCTATAAAATTAAAGAATAATTCACTTTTCTTTCAAATTTTTCGTAAACATAAAGCAAATTCTTTTCAAATATCATTTTACGGGAAGGGATATCCAGATACCTGAAACCATTCAGCTGGGGTAAACTCACGGGCAAGAAAGTATACAAAACGTAAAATTTATTTTTGATATGGTGCAATCACTACAATCTACTTTTCTAGGTTATCAAATCTGGGGGGGGGGGGGGAATTACAGCACACAACGACATTTATTTATTTCTTTATTTTATTTTTATTTATTTATTTATTTAATTATTATTATTGTTATTATTATTATTATTTTTGGAAGTCGTCAGTCATAATTTTGGTCTTGAGAACAGTACGCAACTTTTTTACTCTGGTCAAACTTCAGGGAACCATGTACAAAATTTACCGTGAATTAAGATCAGTTGGTTTTGATGTCACTCTTCTGCAACAACTTTTGCTACACTATTGCACTTGCACTGTTGCATGGTAGTTAAAAATGGGTTGTTGACGACGCTTTATCATCAGTTAGGCTTTTTGATGACGATGAAACAGGATCTAGTTAATTTTTGTTGTACTGTATCAAAAAATGGAGAATTTCCTTACTGGTCAACCGGTCATTATTAAGCGCACTCACCTTACATATATATTAGTACAACGGACACTTCGCGCGGCACCCCTCACCCCTTCTTACGGCACCCCTTGATGCCGCAACACCCAGTTTGAGAACCACTGTTATAACCCAAGCAAAGAAAATCCCGACGATGAAGAAAAGACTGGTATTTTGAAATGGAAGGAAGTAAACTCTTTCAGGACTGTGTCAGTAAATGGGCAATGCCAAGCATATGCCTAGCACTTCACATGACTATCGTCTGTGAAAAAACCATAAACGATTCCTTTCACTCTCATTAGGAAAAAAGGAACTTCAGATAAAAAAGAAGCAAAATATTTTAAAAATAAATTTTAAATAAAACCTACACTTTCAAAGCGACAAGTTCCTAAGCGTATTCCAGCAATGGGGTCGTTTCCAAAATTTTAAAGGTATTTTTTTCTGAAAGAACATGCTTTAAAAACATAGGATCTAACCATTTTTTAAATAATTTGTTTAAGTTTAATATTTTTAAAAAACTACTAAAATCGGTTGCGCTTTCATTGTTTACATTTCTTGCAGATGACTTCACAAATGATGAAATGCCATTCTGTGTTGCCATTCACAGAGCAAAATATTTAATTCGCATCTTTACTCACGTGTATTGGCAACGATAGGGTTGATAGCAAGCGTAAGAGCACAATATTTAATTCGCTTCTTGATTATCATAACGTGGAAACGCGGTACAAAATGCGCCAAAGAGCATCATTTGTGACGTCATCAAGACCACGCCTTGTTTGCAAAATCGGACATTTTTAAAAAAATAATTAAAAAAATAACTGTTGGAAAAATGAAAGAATTTTTTGAGTCCATGTTATTTTTTTGCTTATTCTATCACTTTCAGTGACTAAAAATACTATTTTTGACTAAAGGAAACAACCCCATTATACGCGATTTTTTTACATGAAATAAATTCAAACTGTTCAGTCATCGCGGATAGCGATAATGAGTACAAGTCAACGTTGGCTGTGAATGCCAACGTATATGCTTGACAGATGAGGATTTAAATCAAGGTACAGTGAACAACATTAAAATAAAGACGCATTATATGAGAGATTAAAAAAAAACACACCTCTTTATAAAACCGGCTAACTAGTAAAGATCAAAACGATAAGGCTTATGTGTTTTTCGCGATTGGAAGACACCTGCTCAATATTGCCTTCTAATCCCCCCCCCCTCATCTAAATATTTCTTTTCCTTAAGTACTAATGTCTTTTGCGTGGTTTTTGGAGGGATTAAAAAATTATGACCGCAGAAAGTTACAGATATTTACAGATATGCACATACTTGTATATTGATGTACATGTGAGATATGCATATACTTTGTATATTGAAGCGCGTTGTACAGTCGAAAGATATCCGATTTCAATAAATGCTGTTGGTAATTTAGTCAATCACCAATCACAACATTTTCACAGTAAAGCTTTTGAATTATTGTGATACTTGAGTCATTGAATAAACTTAAAAACTGACAAATTTGATTTAATATTTAGGAAAAATAAGAAAGAAAAAAAGCATTTTCTATCAAATGGATTTGGTAAATCGAAAAGTAATCTGTAAACAGAAAAAATAATAACTTTTCCAGATATAGTAGTACCCGCTGCAACTTTTTATTCTATAGCATCAAAAAAATCACTGACGTCAAATTTTGAAAAAATTCCAAAGAAACGTTGTAATACTACACTTTTCTAATTTTTTAGAAGCTTATCGCAGTCGGAAGACTTATCCAACTTCAAAATTTTTTAAAAATTCTCTCTCAAACGCAACTTTTTCGCGTTATAGCGACTCGAAAAACTATTTTTTTTTGCATCTCCCTAATGATTAGTCTACTTCAGTGGTGTCCAACATTATTTTACTCGTGGGAGAAAACATCACATTAAAAAAGTTCACGTGGTTCAGAACACAAAATAAAATTTAAAAACATATAAAAAAAAGAAAAAAAAATTAAAATATCATGGAAAAAATGGGAAAGGATAGAAAAATTGCAAAACAAGAATTTTTTTATCATTATTTGATGCTTATTTTATTATTTGGATTTATTTTCCACAAAACAATTTCTGAATATTTGGCTCCAAATTTGTGACATTGGCACTAATCGTATTTTTCGATTTGTAATATTGAACAAAACAACGGGCCACACGGGTCAGCTCCGCTTGACGCATCTAGCCTTTGCGCAATAGGTTTGATACCAGTTATGAACAAATCGTAAGATTCAATTCTTAAGACCTTAAAATCTTGAAATTTGTTCCTTTGCAGTAAGATTTATTTTCATATTCATAAAGCTAAGTTTTAAAATAAATATGCATGTTTTATTTTAAAACCTTAGTCTCAAATCCTCTGACAATGCTCTGATATTCATTTTGTATAACACAAAAAATGCTAAAAACAGCTTTTATTTAAAAGAAATCTTCTGTTTTTTAGAACTTTCGGACATAGCAAATCATTTTTGTGAATGGTGTTTTGATTACAACACAGAAAAGTACCCTTACTTTACAGTTGATTGGAACTTATTCCCGAATAGAGAGGAACAGGTAGGATTATCTTTCTTTTTTCTCTAACGCTTGAGTTATGCCTTTAAAATTGATAGTGTAAAGAAAAAAAAAATAACTCATATAAATGTAGTTCGTTATGATCTTAACTAATAATAAAGTTTAAAGTCTCTCTGGAGGATGTCTGTAGGTTGTCTGGATCTCTGTGACGCGCATAGCGCCTAGGACAGTTCAGCCGATTTTCATGAAATTTGGCACAAAGTTAGTTTGTAGCATGGGAGCGTGCACCTCGAAGCGATTTTTTGAAAATTCGATTTTGTTCTTTTTCTATTTCAATTTTAAGAACATTTTCCGGAGCAAAATTATCGTAAGATGGGCGAGTAAATTACGAAATTATCATGACGTGGAATGGGAGAACGAATGAACATAGCCAATTGGCGAGAAATTCGTCATTCATTATTTGTAAATATACAGGCGAACCGAATGACCTTTTAATTTTCAACTACGGGCAAAGCCGTGCGGATACCACTAGTTTAAAATAAATTTAAATCTATGACAAAAACTTTCTCCACCCTTATTGACGAAAGATGTTAGTTTTTGACGAATTTCAATTTTCTTTCATCAACCATACAGGTATACTCGTGCACTTCAATCATGATGCCCACACGGGGGTGTAAGAAGGTGCCACAGTAATGAGGTCCGGAAAGGACAAAATTACATTAAAAACTTATTTTTAGGTAAGGTAAGTGTAGATATAAGGGAACTGAATTTCAATGTTTCTACTTCAGATTCTACACCCTCCCTTTTTGGGGGATGAATTGAGGGGTAAAGCTTCGTGCATTGTGTCCAAAACTATACTCTGTGAGAGTAAGTGGGTGTGAAAAGAATCAATTTTAAACTCTCTGAGAGTATGGGTGTGAGAAAATCGACTTTTAACTCTCAGGGAGTAAGTGATATAAAAAAAATCGACTTTAAATTCTCTGAGAGTAAGTGGGTATGAAACAATAAATTTTTAACTTTCTGAGAGTGAGTGAGTATGAAAATATCGGCTTTAAACTCTCTGAGAGTATGTGGGTATGAAAAAAATCGACTTTAAACTCTCTGAGAGTATATGGGTATAAAAAATCGATTTAAACTCTTTGAGAGTAAGTGGGTATGAAAAAATCGACTAAGAACTCTCTGAGAGTAAGTGGGGATGAGAAATTCAGCTTTATGACTGTTTGTTTGCGATTGAAATCATGTTTCCCATTACTCCAGAGATTATGGGGTAATTGGAAACACCCATTTATTTCCTCATGAGGTTGATATAGGTTCATAATCGCACTATACAATCAGTTCAGAAACTTAAGAATTTCTGCACCAACAATATTCAAACTGTGGCCCGTACGTCGCATGCGGTACGTTGAATCTTCAAAATGTAATCTGACACCGTTTTAAAAGAAAAACCACACAAAAAAATAAATAATAATTATGTGCTGAATTAATGTAAAATGCACCCAAAGTTGTAATTTACATCGAAATGTAATCTTACAAATAATTTGGAAGACTGAAAAACTTAGCTGTTTTCATTTACACTAGAGTACAGGATTTATGTGGCAGCTGGAAACGCCTCAGCCGCACATCGAAATTAGTTGGGAGGTGAAGTCTACAAATAAACGTTTTTAGTAACCTTCTACACACTGTTAAAAAAATCCTGAAATTTCGGTGAAAGTTACTGGCATCCATGTTGCGAGTAACCTTTACCGTAAAATCCGATTTTACTGTAAAATTTTACGGTAGAATAAAAGATAGTTAAAAAACGCAAAATACGAGTCGCAGGTTCGATTTCGGGACCTTTGGATTGGCAGGTGGCCTTGCTGCTCACCATGTGAGTTAGGACACATCGAGTGAGGGGAAATACAGTGTTATCTTTGTTTTGTAAGTCACGTGGTGTATCAATTGGCAATGCAATCGTTTATTTTGTTCGGTACAATTTACCGTAACTTTTTTATGTACTGTAAACACTCCATTTTACAGTAATATTTACCGCAAACGTTTCCTGAGTTTTTAACAATGCATGAGAAGTAAAACTAGCAGAAATCAGCAACTAGCATTTGTAGATCTGTTGAAGAGGAAAATGTTAGATCAATAAACTTAAAATAACTTTTTTCAGTGTCGCCTTCAAGCAATGAAGACGCCTAAACAATTGTTTGAAAGCACGCGGAACTCTCAGAATGTTGCACAGAAATGTCTACATTGGTGTAAGAAATGAAGCGAATTTTCATATTTGATCTACGATCTCCAGAATTACTGGACAGATTTTAATAAAATTTTGTATGAACATAAGCTTGACTTAGGCCTATTTGCAATAAAATTGTACATTTTAATGAAGAAAATAGATTTTAGACAACGAGAAAACTGAACACGAAATCAGCTTTGTAATTGTTGCCAAAAACAATGAAAAATAACAGTACTTAGTTATAAAGTTAATTAGTTAATGAAGGTTACAAACTAATTTCGAGGCTGAACTTAAGCAATGTGAATTACGCTATAAATGTTGATCACCTGACTTGAATCAAGAAATCTTAGAAAAAACTGCTCTATTTGAAAAGTTATGCCCGAAATCCACAAATGTGTGCTTGCTTTCGTTCAGCATTGAAACTAATTTGTTAAATTTATTAACAAAACTAACCTCATAATTACTATCATCTTTAAAAAATTTTTTGGCAACAATTAAAAAGCGGAAGTGATTCAACTTTATGATATCTATTATTTTTCATTGTTTTTGGCAACAATTGAAAAAAAAAAAACTACGCCCACTTCCGTCACACAAAAATCTTGCGGATCAGAATTTCAAAGTCCTCGCATAAAAAGTTTCACTTCAAAATATCTACTGATTGCATTAACTAATAGTGGCAAATTGTGCGAGTAAAATGTTGTGCAAAATTATGTATACCTTGTGAATTAAAACTCTTTTATTTAGTTACTTTTATTCATTCCATCTAGATCGAGTTCATCACTACCTATTTAAATCAATTGAAAAAAAGATGGCAATTTGAAAGGCAAGGATTTTCAGTCAGAACTGAATGTGATACTCAACGAAATTACCTTCTTCGCCATGGCAGCCCATTTGATGTGGTCTCTCTGGAGCGTTAAGATGGCACAGACCTCCTCAATGGATTTTGCACACAGAGTATGAGTTTTGTGAATAATTTAATCAGACCTCTGCATTAAATGAAAAGAAGTTAACTGGTTGTCGCACCACTTGAATGTCTTCTAACGCGAGGGTCAATAAAGCTGTTCCATGAACCAAATCCCAACTCTAAGGATCTAATATTCTGTATACTTGATTCATTGTAATGGATTAAATGGGGTAATATAATAGAACTTACTTAATATGAAATAATTAGAAATTGGAATAAATTTTAGATTAATAGGATAGAAAGTGCAATAACATCCGTACAGTACTATAAAATAAGAGAGAGAGTAAATACAGGGGCACAACGAGCGTAGGTTAAACTCACATAAGAACCCCTGATTTTAAGTCATATTTTCTATTATGTAATGTAAAGACCATGTAAAGACTGTTATGACCAAATTAGACAAACATCCTGCTTGTTACGACCCCCCTCCTCATCTTTCCCAGAAGGGGAAAGATGAGGAGGGGGCTAGCTTTCTGCTCCAAAGCTGGAAGCTAGTAAATTAAATCATATATTTTAAGAGCAAAACATTATAAAAAATTAATACATTAGTATATTTCACTTGTAACATTTATTCATTCATAAATTTAGCAGTTTTCAAAGTTTAAATTGTAATGTTTTTCAATGGCATGAAAGAAGATTTTTAAATTTTTTAAAATTTTCATTTCCCCTTAAAATTTTTAGTTTTACCCGGAAAATCATGATAATTGACGCACAGTTTAATTATCTGCTTTCAACTGATTCTACCTGTCTTGTCTGGGGTTCAGTGAAGTCTGACAGCGATAGGATGGTTCGGGTTCGAATCTCGGCTCGGGCATGGACTTAATTTCTTTCTCCTGTCCTTGTCCTTTCTTTGTGTGAATGTGCCTATAAGGGTCATTCTCCAGAAAATGTAACTTTTGAATGTAAATATTGTTACAAATTCTGTAAGTAGTAATTATTTTTGTGATTAATTTGTCGTAATCTCGCTAAATTTGGCGTTTATTAAGTTATCTTTCATCTAAAATTATTGTAGTAACGTAACCTGTAAATAGTTTCTTGTAATGAATATATAGCTCCCGTACATTCGGCTGAATAATACGGTCACCCTATTTTTCATTGATAAGATTCGTGAATGAATAAAAAGAAGATATGATGAATGTGTAGAACTTAGTAGGATTTTCTAGAGATTTCTTCGCTCGGTATAAAGCGCCGGGCGTCTTGTGAATGAGTCAGTTTCGATTGAGAATTTGTTCTGAGAGTGTACTAGCTCTGTTTTTTGCAAGGCATTTCGCTGTGTTGGTTTTTCGTATTTGGATGAAAATACATGTGTAACCGTTGAGTTTACGGTGTTGATTGTTATTAGCTTAATTGCTGATGATTAACTTAGCAGTTGTCAACGATCTTTCCTGTACCTAGTGTAAATAAATCTCCTGTGTTTCACTCAAGAACTGTGTCGTCCTTTCAAGAAAGGGGAAGTCACACCGAATCCGTTACAATATTTTTCAATTTCGAAACCTTTTTTTTTTTCCATTCTTACATGAAAGTGTTAACTACTAGAAGCAACCATAAACAATGGCCCATCTAAGTTCCAATTATTTTACTCGTAAATAAAAAAAATAAAAAAATGCCTTGTTCACGGAAATTAAAAAAAAAAGAAAAAAAAACTTTTAATGTTTAAAAATCGAGGCCAATTTAATATCGAAGTAGTACTTTTGTTAATTGTGAAAACAATGAGCTATTTTAATGAATAGTGGGAATTTAATATTAAGATCCCTTAACTAAAGTACGGCTTAGTTAGTAGTTATCCTTTTTGTTCAAATTTGTGTTAAAAATAGTATTTAGTAAATTTGAGAATATACTGACTGTTTATAATTTTGGTACAGTGCCTAAGATTGATGTATTTTCCCTCCATCATTTATTTTCACCTCAGAAATAATGGCAATGATAAGGTCTGTCACGGAGGTGAGGAATTTTCCATTAATATAGGCCTAATGTATACATTTTTCAGGGATTTTTTTTCTTCGTTGTTACAATCTGCACATGTTAAGCATATAAAACGTGTTCACTTCTTTTTTTACATTAATTTACATCCCTGAAAATCAAGTTCACGGAGGTGAGAATTCACAGTAACTACACTTATATTAGTTTTTAAAGCGAAATCTATCTTCTTGTTTTTCAACAAAAATCTCACAATTTTTTATGGCTGAAAATAAACAAGGGGTCTCTCTTGTATCATGGAAAATAAAATTTGATGTCATTGCTGCCACGTGTTAATGAGGAACGGCATTTTAAGTTTAGGTAACGGAGGTGAGAATTTATTGTGTGTAATGGCTCCTTATCCTACTAAAACGAACTAAAACACAATATTAAAAAATTAAATACACCAAAACAATAAGTTTTTAAGACACTTGTGAAAGGGATAATAAATAAAAAAGTATATACTTTTAAATAAATAAGTTATTAAGCAGCATAAACAGTCTCGCAAGGAGTGTGACATGCAACGGAGGTGAGAATTCGCATGTTGTAAACCAAAAATATACCAAAATAAAAATTATTATTAAAAAATTTCTTGGCAGGGTTAAATCGGCATATTTTTGATGAAATTAAAAATCATTGTTAAATGAATTGTTCCTTAACGTTTTTACAGTAAAAAGCGTGTGAAGGAAAAGTTACACTTTTTGAAGAATGACCCATAAACGGGTCCTTATGGCTGGGGCTGTAGAAATAGAACTTCACACCAATTTACTGTACAGTTGGAAAAGTGAAGCAGCGCACCTCAAATTGTCAGCCTATCTGGCACACTACAGCAACAACTGATTCTACTCTATCTATATAATAATAGTTATGACTCTACTATGCGGTCATATTTCTTAATCTTCAGATAGATCTACGAGTTTCGCAACTCATAACTAATCTTCTAGATATTTATATTTGCATTGATTCAGTGCAGTAGTTTAAAGCGGGGTAATATTGAGTTTTTTATTGTAAAAATAATACATATGAATGTAAATTGGTTACTTTTTTTTTGGTGAGCATTCCCCTCTTCTCCTCCACACACACATTTTTCTTCCAACTGCAGCGATTGAAAAAAGAAAAGTTCCGTTTCTAATCCAATTTTGATTTAAATTATACATGTGTAGCGCAATAAGAGTAAAAGTGTGAAACTTACAAACTTTCTGATGTAAACTTCTGATTCTTGTTTAAGTAAAGATAATTATAATATATAGTGGAACCTCGATAACTCGACACCCAAAGGAACATGAAAGCATGTCGACTTAAGTGGATTTTTACTGAGGTTCTTTAATTTTAATTCCTTAAGAGTTTCTGTATCACTTACTTACTAATGCTTATCATTCACATTATGATAAATATATCCAGCAAATTAATTTTCTTTCTTTTTCGTTTTTTTTTTGAAAAATACAAAAATCACTAATATTATTTGGATACCTCGTCAGGAATTAATACATAAGTTTTGAAAAGAGATAAAAGCTTCTTTTCTGTCAGATCTGTTAAAGATAAAAAGTCCTGCTCACACTTGTTTGAAAAACATGTCACGGTGCCTTCTTTCTCAAGAGATGTACATTTATCTTAACTTTTTCCTACCCTTTTTGAAATACATTAACAGCACAGAGTGTGGTGGCTGACTCTCCGGGATAAAAGACAAAGTTCTCTAAAAGAGTTTTCCAGAAAAGGACTAACTGACCAGGGAAACGTAGCTAAAAATTCTGAGAAAAAGTTAATATGAAAGATTGTTGGTAGCAAATATTGGACTTGAATAGAAATTGTGTGTCGACTTACATTGATTCCTGGAAATGTGTGTCAAGTTAGAGAGGTTTTCGCCCATCGGAATCAGCACTGGGCTAACCATAAGAGAAATACATGTCGAGTTACCGAGGTAGTCGAGTTATCCGCATGTCGAGCTACCGAAGTTTCTATGCATTAGTACCGTTATTATTCCATAGCCTTTACTTTTGTATCACATTAAGGTAAAAGTATTTATTTCTATTTCAGGAACATGGAAATGTGCGCAGAAATCTCTACTTCAATCTCAAGGACCAGTATTTAAAATCCAAACGTTGATGATAGGAATCATATCAGAGAAGAGGGTGTACAGCTTATAAATTGCACTCAAGATTTTTGGCTTTGTGGAAATTATTTTTTTGTAATGTCAACGAATTTCTGGAAATAACATTTAAATTAAGCACTAGTTCATTTTCATTCTATATCGCTAAATTAAGTTTTATATTTATGATAAGAAATAAAACAAATATATCATTGTTTTAGATATTTTTCATGCTTTGAATTTTTTAATTGATATTTCTCAACTTAAACATACGACATTGCAAAAGTATGAAATGTTTTCAGTTCCGATTTCATCTGCCAAGGAAAACATTAAGCTGCCGCTTCGTAAGTAATAAAACTGTAAAGAATTATTAAACTGTGTGCTGCAGAGCAAAAATTAGTTATACACGTTAAAATGCAGTGTTGACACGTGTTTGACTTCTATTAATTGCATAATTACGCATATAAATATATAGTGGAAGTAGGGAAGATTGATGTAGAAAAACTACTATCTCCAATTTTTTCCCGGACAATGTACATTTATACTTCGGTAAATATAAGCGTTGTAAATTTGGTATTTTAAGATCAAGACTTGCTGAAAGGTTAATCCAAAGGGCATTTTACTGAATTTTAATATGAGAGACATGTTTTTAGGAGATTGCAAGAATTGTTTACATTGTTTGCGGCAGTTCATTTTGTGTTGTATGATGCAAAAGACAAGGTCTCATTTTCTTCTCTAATTTTTCAGAATTTCCCAAATCCGTGTTGCAATGTCAAATCAAGGATGCCTTATTTTTGTGTTGTCTTTCTCACGGGCAGTCTTTTTGTTACATCTTCTAATATTGCATGTTGACATTGTGCTCATTTATTTTCGATTTTTCAGTCATTGGTTTATATGTTCGTATCATTTTCTTTGCAAAAGTGCACACTTTGACTAAAATATGACAACAATTATGACTTATGTACACTAACGGGGAACTTTAATGCTCTAATTGGTGCGTTGATACAGTAGCGCGGCTGATAGATGCTTTTTAACACTGCCTTGTGTTTTGTTATATCAAAGTAAGAACTTTTTTAAAATGTAATCTATTATCGATTGAATGGAAAAACCAGCGTGAATAAAGCAAATTATCAAGAAAACGTGTGCTTTATTCACGTTGGTTTTTCACTTCAATCATATTTTAGCACAAAGCTTATTTGATCATTTTCCATGTAACCTATAATTATTAGATACACTAAAGATTTAAGAAAAGCATTGCTCCTATTCATTTAATAATGTATTTTAACATATTTTCGTCTTAACATATGGGTATACTACTAAGTAATTTCCTTTTAAAAATAAATAAATACATTAACGCATAAAAAGACAAAGAAAAACTTAGTTAAAAATAAAAAGCAGAAATTTACAAAGCCTTGCTGTCACGTAATTTTGGGTTACAAGGAGCAACACAAAAATTTTGTGAGCTTATGGATGTGAAGGTAGCAGTTTTCTTATGATTCTAGTGCCTTCATCTCTCAGAGAAATAATCTCATTTCACTTTTATCTTTTTTTCTGGGGAAAATAAATTTAATACACTGTGAACAATTTACAAAAACAGTTTATGCTTTACCCATAAATCAGTAAATGTTCCTCTTTTACATTCCGGCTGTGGAATGGGTTATTAAACTGGTTAGTGAGTCGGTAAGAGTAGGGTGTTTTGGGATGAAACAAGATATTGATTAATGTGAAAACCTTTATGCTCGCGAATCGCGATCCCCAACGCAAAAATTGAGTCACAGGTTCAACTTTCAAACCTTGATCGAAACGTAGAAATTTGTTTAAAGCCAAGTAGTTATTATGATTGTAAGTTACTTTACAAATATATGAGTCCTGTCAATAACTATTCTTTTTGGGAACTGCAGGGTAGAACACAAAGTGCAACCACCAGTTTGGTGTGGGTTCTGGGTTGTTAATGCAACACAATAATTCCAGGTCCAGCAAAGAACTGTATAGTGCACCTTTACTGTAAAAATACATATAACCGGGACCGGGATCTAAAAGAAGAAATGCTGCAATATATACAAAATAAGCTAAAAACGTAGATTTTTGATTGATTTCACGGCTTATGCGTGAACTAAAAACTGTAAAGGAATGTAAATATTTTCAAAGATATACTAAAAGACAGTTAAATGGAAGCATTTAAACGAAATTAGATCAAAAATTTTGAACATTTGGATTTTTCTAAAAATATTTGAAAATTGACCATTTTTTACCTTTTTTTTTCAAACTTTGCTGCTAATGCGCGATCTGAAGACATAAATATTATTATTTTTATTGTTTTTCTCATGTTTAGGCTAGCAATACACAACTTTTTTTTTCTATTAGAAGTTCCTTATCAAAAATTTCCTTTTTTTGGCCCACCCTATTCTTTAGTTAAGGAAAACAATTATTCTCTATCAGTTTTTTTTTTTGTTCTGAAAATGCAGGCAAATGATTTTCGAAGTTATCTTAATTGAATTGACCATTTTTTTAAATTCTGAGTGAAAAATTTGGGGGTGCAACCACCCCCTCTCGCCCTCCCCCCTATTTGCCGCCTCTGCTTTCAATCATTCGTTTATTCAATATTATTAAGTTCATGATTTTTCACAACCAATATATACCAATTATTTATTAATTTTTTGTATCATTAAGACATTTTTATTGCCCTAAGAGAGAAAATAACACCCAGGACACCTGAATGGCGAGTCTCACGAACAGGTCTCAAAGCAAGCGTTTTTACAGCACGACCACAAAGGGCCGATTTTCGTTTCGCTAATAAGAGTTTATCAGCTCTTCGCCGATGCTGATCTTTATGGATGTGCTTTGAATTCTACACAAACTATAGTGCAAGGTTTCTCTAACAATTTGAGTTTTTAAAACAATGATACTACATACTCTAGAATTCGTGTGACGTTGTACCCATTAATACTAGTTACCTTATACAAATTTTTTAGTGCAGTATGTTTGAATTTAGTTAGAAAAGGATTTTTAATGGAAATGTAATTAAACTATTGCATTTCCGTTATGTAAGTAAACTATTATCTACTATAATCTTTTATTATTATTTACAGTGACGATAAGGGTGATGAGACAACTCCTTATATCGTGTCAGACCTCATTTTGCTCGGAGAAATGACATAATTCGATGTGAAAAGGACTCAACACGCTGTTAGAAGCTCCCTACAAAAATATTGAGCCATGCCGCTGCTACAAATGTCCATAATTGTGAAAGTGTTGCCATTTTAGGATTTCTACTGCAAATTGATCATTCGATTATGTCCCAAATAATTGAAAAATTCAAGTTGAGAGATTTAGGGGTCAAATTATTTGCTGGATCTTTCCAGAATGTTTCTTAGCCAACTGCAATTGTTTGTGGCAGGGAAACATTCCGCGTTGCCTCCAATAAAAATTCCATCGTTGTTTGGGTAAATAAAGTCTATAAATGACTCCAAGTGGTCGTAATTAGCTGATATAACCCTTTTTAGTCATTCATAGGACTCAGTCTGTGCCATTTCAAAGCAGCCCATACCGTTATGGAGTCAACATCAGGTTGCACGGTGGCAAAGACAGGATGGTAAAGCATCCATCAAACCTTACCATCTGTTATTATCAACTGAAATCCGGACTCAACTGATCAGCGACCAAGCCATGTCTTTCCAGTCCTCTAGGGCGGATCACGAGCAGAGGAGAAGAGTTACAGGAAATGAGCAAGTTTTGAAGGCACTAAAGTCAGTCTTTCGCTGTAATTGCTAATTTAAGCCAAATGTTGCTGCCCTATTCTATCGGATATGCCCGTCGTATACCCCACGTTGATTCTTATAGTTATTTCACGCAGTATTGCTTGTTCATTAACCTTTACAATTAGCCGGTCTTGGTCATTAAGTGCAAGCGGTTGGCCACTGTATTGCCCATAGGGGGAGATTTTGCCTGAAATTAAGAACTTTCGTCTTTCTTTTGACAATGAGAACCTCAGATTGTTGAATTCAGTAACGAATTTGGAAGTGAAAAATCCAACGAACCTGAACCCTACTACCAATTTGGTTCAAAGTCTGTTAATTCCCATCGTTCGGCCATTATCACGTTAGAAACCGTTTCACATAAGTACAAATGAAAACTCTAGCAATGAACTGTATATATGTATATAAATTTTTACGTGACGCTATTACCGTCTGTATATTTGAATACATATTGCTATTCCATGACTTTTGTCACCTGAGTGTATTTCAAAACGTGAACCTTAAATTACACCACATGAAGTATAATTACAGCTGTTGCCCAATGTTATTGAATCATGACTTATAGAGTAATTGATCTTGAAACTTTAACTTCAAAAAACGAATTATCAATTTTGAGACTGTTTAAATACGGAAATTGATTTCATCCCATGGGTTTTCAACCTGAATAGAAAATTACACCGCATGGAGTATAATCAAAGCTTTTGCTCAAAGTTACTAACTCATAAATTATAGACTAATCGATCTGTATTTTTTAAATTTTTTCCAATTGAGACCATTTAATTGAAAAAGTTGATTAGATGCCAATGTCTTCAACTGATCGGCTCATGCCATCAACAAATATTCGAGCTGAACATAGCGTAAAGACCATAAAAACAGCATTTTCGAATAGTCTTTGCCCTTAATCACTGAGTGGCTAACCAATTTATTTATGATATCATGTACCTAGTATCACGCAGTATCCGTACTTAACAAATTGGGATGACACTCATTGCTTTAGAAGCCAAACAATCATAAACCAACACCGTATTGCACTCCGGCAAAGAAAAGGACAAAACTCAAAATTTGGTATTAGCTGTTGATTCAAAATCTAAATTTAATGCTTTTTCTTGCCACAAAACTTGCATACATAACAGGAGCGTGGAGACTTAAAAACTATATAATCAATAGTGATACGTCATTAAATTTTTATACTTGGAAATATTTTTTAACTTAAAGCGTGCCTCATTAATTTACACAGCAAAACTAACCTGTTAACGTAACATCATAACTTTTTTATGCGTATTGTAGTAATTGAGACTAAATCACTTAAAACCACTATTTCGAAAAACTGATTTTCCCCAGTCCTGTCTTTTTGAGTTGTGTCGCTTTCTTTGCCAGGGTGTGAAATATTCTTGACCTCAAACTTTGACCTCTACTCAAGAACAAACCAATCTGATTTAAGAAAAAAAAGAAATGTCTCTTTTCCTTATCATAGTACTATCTAATACATCCTAAAATTTTTACGAAAATTGAAGACATTAATTATGACAAGTTGTCCAAATTAAAAAAAAAAAAAATCTTAAACACAAAAATAAGTAATTATTATACTTAAGTAAATGTACTATTCAGAAAATAACAGAAAAGTAGATCATATAGTCACAATATTAAAATTAAAAATTATGAAACAAAATTATTATCATTTTTGTTATTTTACTAGAAAATCGTCCGTCAAGGTATGACGGGTGAAAATTGCTTCAACATTTGAACGAAGCAACTGCCTGCTTGATGATATTTTGATAGTTGAAATTTTAACCCTAACTCCAGTTTATTAACCCTAAACTTCAATAGATCGCATTCTTTTTGACCACTTTTTCATTTCTTTATTCTCCTAAAATGCGTCTTTCTAGTAAAACAGTTGAGATACCGGATCCAGTTCAGCCTTGTCACGATAATGCCTTTCCCTGCATGTTAAACATTATCAAATTATCATGCCGTGGAGCGAGTTTTATTGTTGATGACGTCAAGAGTTACTTGATCATTCACTATTATGCATGAGGATTTTATTTGTTTATTTATTTCAATTGAATAACTTTTAACGCGGACAGATAAAGATCACCAAGGACCGGTCAAACTTCTCCGACTGGTCCAGCAGTTGAGAATCCTATCCTAAATGGAACTATAACTAAAAATAATCTGATTCTCAGATGTGATATACTATAACCCGTACATTTTGGACGAATGGAAAGCAATGAAAGGTTTTAATTACACAAAAAGTTTAAAAGTTAGAATTTCAAAGATTTCTATGACTAATTGTGTTAGGCTACGCTGTTGGAATTGTTCCCATTTTTCGTGTTAATTTTTTTTTCACGTTAAGTAAACTATTTTTTACCCCATTAACTATACATTCGACGGTTCCGAGGACTAAGTAACGGGGTAATTTAATTAGCATTTTTGCGGAAACAGCATTTTTGTGACAATTATTCGTAATATAATTCCTAATAGTCTTCTTTCTTTCTTAATTATTTTGAACAAATGGTAATTATTGTCTTTCTTGCTCGTTGTTACTTCTGAACAATAAATGAGCTTATCTGCCGCAACAAAAGAATTGTTTTGCCAAAGACAAATCAAAAATAAAATTTCGAAAATAAAAGATCTGCTTTTCACGCATTCACTTTTTCAACTCACCGAAGCAAAGTTGTTTCCTCTTAAATAAAGTTAGCACTAATGTTTCAACAATTGTCGTAATTAAAATGGCAGTGGTGCAAGCCATTCTAACATTTTCAAGTAAGGGGTTGCCCACAAATGATGTCACGCTTTGAGGGATGCGGGTATTGTTCAATTATGACATTTTGGGAGAAAGGGAGGGGGGCAACACGAAATGTGACATCACGGATTTTTTAATGAGAATATGAATAAAAATAGCGTGACAAGTGACAATGGGATAGAAAGGGGTAAGGTGATTTGTCACACCTTGTAACGAAGGGAATGAGGGGGAAGGGGTCAAAAATGTTGAAAAAAATTGGGACACCCTTTCCGAACAGCCCTAATGAAGTTTTTGAAAGAAAAAAAAAATCAAGTCTACACTTAAATTTTAACTTCAAGAGCAGAATTTGTATTTAAAGACAGGAAGGGGTAAAGGTGGCACATGTGAATTTTTTTTTCATTTCCTAATTTCTCAGAAAATATTTCCAATTTCTCACAGAAAAAGAGTCCCCATGATTGAATAGTCTTTTTTTTGTGCCATGGAATTTTTTCAGATTTTTTAAAAAAATATTTCTATACTTTATGAGAGTTCAAAAAAAAAAAAAAAAATTCTTCAGTTGTTCACATGTGCCTCTATAGGGGGGCAGATGTGAACAAGCTTGGGGCACATGTGAACACGATTGAAAAATGCAGGACGAGCATCATATTTCAACAAAAAATTCGTTGCAACGAAGCATATACGTATATACTAATTACATTCAAGGGCTTGTAACCTATACTGTCAGTTTCAATTGCACAGTAGCTTTTATTAAGAAAATGTTTTTTTCTGAATTACAGAACTATGTTCACTCTCAAATTTTAACGTTTCATAGCATGTTCTAATCAATAGATCGACAAGAAAAAATCTTATAAGTCTAATAACCAATACAAAGAATATTTTTATAATGTAAAGTATATTCTTGTTATATAGTACGTTTAAGCTTCATACATAATATGATGATGAAGTTGAAAATTTTTCTAAACTTCAGTTTTTAGTTAAAGGAAAATATTTTTGTCTTCCTTTTCCGTGCAAATATTATGTATCACTAAATTTTTAGCCAACTATTTAATGATTAACGAATTAAAAAAATAAATAATTAGTTAATATGTAATAATAATTGACAATAAATTTACAAACTTATTGCAGCAAAACAATAATTATAAATCTCTACATCTCTTTTAACACTTATAATAAGCGTACACTAATATTTATATTTGTTTATTATTTGGTTATTATTTTGTACATGTTGCGTTCACAAGTGCCCCGGCATCTACCTTAGAACTAATTTTCAAAAATAAAGAATTTTTAATTTAATTACAAAATTTAAACATTCGCATAAATTTATGTGAATGTTCTTATAATGGTTTGCAATAATTAAATGTATCTTAATTAGTTTAAAATATGTTTTTACACGAAGAAGACAGTGATAAAAGTACATCAGCATCGACTAAAACGAAGAAGCTGTCACCACAGGTACAAAAACTGGTTCCTTGCTCTGAAAGTTTGGTAAAATAGTACGGCTAGTACTGCTGAGTCATTCCATTTCAAATCAGGCAGGCAGGTATGAAATGTGTCATATGACCATCACCGATTTTTTTGAAAAAAAAATACAGTAGTTACAACTAAGGGACATATGAAATATCCCAAAAGGATTTTGCAAGAAATTTTTTTTTTTCTTCAGTTACAGCCTATTAAAATTCTGCACAAAATCCGCCATTTTAGAAAAAAACGGCAAAACACTCCATTTCAAATGGACATTATTTCAAAAGTATTTAACCTATTTGAATAATTCTTTTTTCTAAAAATAAATAAGGACCCATATATCCTATAGACATCGTTTTTGAAAGTTTAGTTAGGTTTTTTGATAAAGAAAAAAAATCATTTTTGTCGCGAAAAAACTGAATTTTTACCGATTTTATGATTTTTTTTCTCCATGAAAAAAAAGGTTTTTTTACTAAACGGAGATGACAGTCTAAAGCCCTTATATGATAGTTTCATAACATATTTTATTATAATCCTTTTATGCATACAGCCTCGGAAATAAAATTTGAAATTTTGAAAATTTTCAAAAATTAGCGATTTTTGAAGTAATTTTACTCAAAAAACCCATTTTTTAAAAATCTAAAAATTGGCTCAGTTGAACCCCATATAATTCTTAACAAGTGGGTAGACACCGCATCCGTATTTTTTCCCATAAAATGTTTTATGATTTTTTGAAAGTGACCTTATCGCCCATGGCATGCATGTAAAATAAAAATGTCTAATAATTTCAGTAACTAAAATTCTGGTTATATTAATGCCTAATAACTACAATAAAGGTGCCCTTTATCAGGAACAACTAAAATCTTACTAACTTTTAATAATATATCAGTAACAAACCGCTGTTGATGACCTAGTCAATTCGTCTTTTTGTACTTCGTTATATGAATATATTTTTCTGCTGATCAGCGCCTAATTGTTATGGGAGCTGAGATCCTATACTTCCTTATTTGTTTCATTCAAATTTTTGTATTTTTGACCGAATTCAGGCCACTTAAGCATTAAAATAAGTTCTGAAGACTATAGGAATCCTGACCTTCTTTTGTTAGAAATTGGATCCCTGGCTATAATAGCTACCTTAGCTGATATAACCCCTTTTAGTCATTCATAGGACTCAGTCCGTGCCATTTCAAAGCAGCCCATACCGTTATGGAGTCAACATCAGGTTGCACGGTGGCAAAGACAGGATGGTAAAGCATCCATCAAACCTTACCATCTGTTATTATCAACTGAAATCCGGACTCAACTGATCAGCGACCAAGCCATGTCTTTCCAGTCCTCTAAGCCGGATCTATCCAATACGATCACGACCAGAGGAGAAGAGTTACAGGAAATGAGCAAGTTTTGAAGGCACTAAAGTCAGTCTTTTGCTGTAATTGCTAATTTAAGCCAAATGTTGCTGCCCTATTCTATCGGATATGCCCGTCGTATGCCCCACGTTGATTCTTATAGTTATTTCACGCAGTATTGCTTGTTCATTAAACTTTACAATTAGCCGGTCTTGGTCATAAGGTGCAAGCGGTTGGCCACTGTATTGCCCATAGGGGGAGATTTTGCCTGAAATTAAGAACTTTCGTCTTTCTTTTGACAATGAGAACCTCAGATTGTTGAATTCAGTAACGAATTTGGAAGTGAAAAATCCAACGAACCTGAACCCTACTACCAATTTGGTTCAAAGTCTGTTAATTCCCATCTTCGGCCATTATCACGTTAGAAACCGTTTCACATAAGTACAAATGAAAACTCTAGCAATGAACTGTATATATATATGTATATAAATTTTGTACGTGACGCTATTACCGTCTGTATATTTGAATACTTATTGCTATTCCATGACTTTTGTCACCTGAGTGTATTTCAAAACCTGAACCTTAAATTACACCACATGAAGTACAATTACAGCTGTAGCCCAATGTTATTGAATCATAACACGTATTTTTTCCCATAAAATGTTTTATGATTTTTTGAAAGTGACCTTATCGCCCATGGCATGCATGTAAAATAAAAATGTCTAATAATTTCAGTAACTAAAATTCTGGTTATATTAATGCCTAATAACTACAATAAAGGTGCCCTTTATCAGGAACAACTAAAATCTTACTAACTTTTAATAATATATCAGTAACAAACCGCTGTTGATGACCTAGTCAATTCGTCTTTTTGTAAGACTCTGTGTGTAGTCTTTAGATAGAAGAGCCTTTGGTGATTATATTAATGACTAATAGCTACAATAATGATGTACTTTATCAGTAACAGTAAAAATCTATCTATCTATCTATATATATATATATATATATATATATATATATATATATATATATATATATATATATATATATATATATATATATATATATATATTTATAAATATTACTTTAGTTTGTCTCCAAAGCTATGCAATCACCGTTACTTTCATATGCAGCAACGAATCATATTTTTTCTCTTTCAATTCCCTTTCTCTTCAACTCAATTACGCGACAGGGGAAACCATCAAAGGGAAGAACAATACAATGCATTTAAAACGATTAATTTTAATTTCGTGCTTTGGTTTGACATTGGCGAATGTTGTCACATAATTTTTGGATCCTACCTAGTATGATTACTTTTATACGTAAGAATATGTATACTAAATTCATACCGCAAAACTCACTTGTAGTTTAAGAATTTAAAAAGCCCACTGTTTTATGAGAGAAATAATGAATTGAACATGGTTGTAAGTTGAGGTAACCAAACAGATCACCAAAGGTAGCTATTATAGCCAGGGATCCAATTTCTAACAAAAGAAGGTCAGGATCCCTATAGTCTTCAGAACTTATTTTAATGCTTAAGTGGCCTGAATTTGGTCAAAAATACAAAAATTTGAATGAAACAAATAAGGAAGTATAGGATCTCAGCTCCCATAACAATTAGGCGCTGATCAGCAGAAAAATATATTCATATAACGAAGTACAAAAAGACGAATTGACCGGGTCATCAGAAGCGGTTTGATACTGCTACATTATTAAAAGTCAGTAAAATTTTATTTGTTGCTGATAAAGTGCACCATTATTGTAGCTATTAGGCATTAATTTCATCAGATTTTCAGTGACTGAAATTATTAGAAATTTTTATTTTACATGCATGCCATGGGCGATAAGGTCACTTTCAAAAAATCATAAAACATTTTATGGGAAAAAATACGGGATGCGGTGTCTACCCACTTGTTAAGCATTATATGGAGTTCAAATGAGCCAATTTTTAGATTTTAAAAAAATGGGTTTTTTGAGTAAAATCACTTCAAAAATCGCTAATTTTTGAATATTTTAAAAATTTTAAATTTTATTTCCGAGGCTGTATGCATCCAAGGATTATAATAAAATATGTTATGAAACTATCATATAAGGGCTTTAGACTGCCATCTCCGTTTAGTAAAAAAACCTTTTTTTTTCATGGAGAAAAAAAATCATAAAATCGGTAAAAATGCAGTTTTTTCGCGACAAAAATGATTTTTTTCTTTATCAAAAAACCTAACTAAACTTTTAAAAACGATGTCTGGAGGATATATGGGTCCTTATTTATTTTTAGAAAAAAGAATTATTCAAATAGGTTAAATACTTTTGAAATAATGTCCATTTGAAATGGAGTGTTTTGCCGGTTTTTTCCAAAATGGCGGATTTTGTGCAGAATTTTAATAGGCTATAACTGAAGAAAAAAAAATTTTCTAGCAAAATCCTTTTGGGATATTTCATATGTCCCTTAGTTGTAACTACTGTAATTTTTTCAAAAAAATCGGTGATGGTCATGTGACAGACCCTGCCTGATCTGAAATGGAATGGCTCTGCTATTACTTGAGAATTTTTTGAGATTTTTTGCTCGACGTTATCCTAATAAAACATACCATGATTACATGTGTCCCGTGCTCACATGTGCCCTTCCCCCTTTTCTCTCTCTCTCTCAGCAACTCTTTTTAAATTATGAATCAACTTTTATCAAAAGTTACTTAAAACTCGTTTTGAAGTAACTTACACCAATGTCATTCCACATTTACGAAGGGAAAAAATGTTAAAAAGGACTGTAATAAACTAAAGGGTGGCAGAAAGTTCAAGCTGCTGGTCCAACCAGCATCATTGAAGTTAACTAATCGGGCAATCAAGTTGTCCAGGGTATGTTTCCTTCACTTCAGCCTGTCACTGCTTCAAAATTGGCATCCGTGCAAACTAATAAGGCATCCGTTTCCGACTGTGAACCGGATGCTAAGCTTTTCATCTCATCAGTGGTCGAACTGTACACCTTTATCATTCTCACCCTAATCGCAGTTCAGGATAGCATTTTTTTTTGTCCTAGTGTCTAAAATGTTTTATTATACTTTTTTGCGCTATTGGTACATTCAAAAAAGCTAAAGAAACCCGTATCGAGGCTTAACTTAACTTGTAAAATTTTTGACTTCAGCCACTATCATTTTAACCTGTTCTATTGATTCTTTGTTTGATCGGAATCAGCATAGAAATCCACGAAATAAAAAAAAAAAGAAATCCTGCAAATCGAATTTGCTTTTGAGTAGTAAATAAATGTATATTCGCCCCTTTGTATTTATATGGTTTTCTTTTCTAAACTTTGGGCTAATTGTACACGACTGGGAAAAAATGCAACGTGGTAATTCTGAATTCAAAATAAAATTGCATTCGTATGTTTCAAAATTACAGGATACACAGTCCTTATCGAAAAGGATTCAACATTTGCAACAAAAATTTCAAACATATGTTCAATTTAAAATAAATTATTTTAGCTATTTTTTGTTTATCATGCTAAATGCCATATAAGAGACAAATTCGAGTCTGTGTTTTACAGATGTATAATCTGTGAAAACAGTACAAACACTTTTTGCAATTTCTTTCAGATTATCTCTCTCTTTTAGCTTACTTTTCGGAAAAAGTTCTGTGGCATCCATGCTATGTGTCGCTGAGTATTGTCCTGTTGAAAAATTACTCGAAGATCCTTGCCATGAGTGGCAATACATTGGCTGAAAGAGGTCACGAACGTAGCGCTTGACCTGTCAGGGCGTTGTTGATCAGCCCATGGCGCAAACCGCTTATTCATGCGACAATTTGTAGATTTTCCATGAATTTTTGAAATGTGTTAAGGATTTTTCTCACAACCTGTACTTCTTTGATTGTAATATTTATACTCATTGCCTGGTTTTATATTTCTTTCGAACGAAGAAAATAATTCCTAGGAATGAAAAACAATTAGTGGAAGAGATCCTTTAAAAAAAATGACCAATTAAAATTCAAGCACATAATTACATTGCTAAATACAGCACAAAGATGTATTGAACCTATAAATAGGTGCTTGACTCAAAAAGCTACCTGTTTATCTTAAGCTTTCACCCACGCAAGAGTTCTAGAATTACTAAGAAAGGAAAAAATAAATATTTTGTGGAAGGAAGAGGAAAGTGCAAGAAAAAGATTGCTTTAATTGTCTGGAGTAACAGGATTTATTTTTACTTTGAAAATAGATTCAATCATGTAATTTTCTTAACACGGAGCTGTGATTCTAGTTAAAATTTTAATCGTTAAGTGTGATTCACAATTTAAGATTTTTTATTCTCCCTTAATCCTCCGACAGTGTTTCAGCCAGAAACATAGTTGTCTTTTCATGTTCATTAATTTTTCATATAATATGATAAAGACAATCATTCCCTACGCATGAATTTCTAATGATTTTTTTTTTTAACTCATCGTTCTGCAACCATTGAAACTTTAGCAGATAATTCTCTATAGGAGTTTGTAAGTATAATAAGAAACTTTTGTAATGCACAGGGTTGGAATGATGTCTGAAAAGAAATTATTGCCTCTTAAGTTTGACTGTTTTCGAGGTATTTTTAGCGAACTGAAATCCAATAGTGGGAGTAAAGTTAATTCAATTTTTTAAAAAAAGCATAATTTTTGTATTTTTTTTGTTGTATTTTTTCAGTTGATATATATTTATTTCTTTGTTACTTTGTAATAAAGAAACATTTGAAGCTTATCTGTGACATTTAGTTTTTTTGAAGAATTGAGTCATTCATAGCGACTCTTCCAGCTCATTTCAAAGAAAAAATAACGAAGTCGAGCGTATGGGCAGCTGATATTTTACTGTATTTTTTGTTCTGTGTATATAACTAACTTTTTTTCAAAAGTCATTTTTATTAGCTTTAATCTACTTTAATATTTATTAATTTTTAAAAAGAAATGATTTTTTAAAATTTATTGACTAATTAAAATATTCAATTAAGCATTAATTTACACTAAAATTAAGTAAAATTACAACAAAATTTACAAAAAAAAAAAGTTTTGAAATCATTAATACTTAACATCAAACACTAAAGTGGGAATGTAACGTGAGTCACGAAACTATGTAACGCGAGTCACACACAAGATATTGATCAACATAATTAACGTCTATAGAATAAACGTTATTTTTATGCATGTCAAACATAGAAATGTGTTTTATTCCATGAAATATCTTTTTCAGATTGTGCAAAATTCAGGTTTAAAATACCATTCGTTTGCATTCAAGTTTAAAATACTGATATCTCTAGGTTCTTACTGTATCCCAGATAACTGTAAAGAACTTTATTAAAGTCAAGGTATGATATCTCTTTAACATAAAGGGGAGAGTGGTGCCACAATGAGACAAAATACACATTTTTCAATTTTCGTATATTGGTGAGTTCTAAAACACAGAAACATATTTGATTATCTTAAAGGTAATCGTAGTATATTGCACCAAATTTAGCCCATTTAATGTTAGATAAAAAGTTTTGAAGCTTTATAAATTCGATGAAAAGTGTCTCATTGTGGCCCAGTTATGTGCCACTATGAGACATTAGGTAGGGCCACAATAGGACAACTGAATAGTCACCGTATTTTTACCTAAAATATTGCCATCTCACATGCTAATTCTCATAAATCTCTTGTACTTTTTCCATAACACATTTTTGAACTAGAACCAGAGTAATAAAAGCCTATCCTTTGACTCAGGCCCAGGGTTGCAAAGAAACATATTATTTTTGCTTAAAGCATATTTTAAATGTTTAAAACTTTTTTTCTTACATACGAAACAATTTTAATAACGGTAAGCAAAAAAAAAAAAAAAAAAATCATTAGGATTTAAAAAAACATGAAAAGAATAAAATAATAAATGCCAAACATTAATTGATGATTAACTTATGTATATATAATTATAAAGTGCTTTGAAATAAGTACCATGTTTGGCAACCTTATTAACACCTAACCGGTTTCCAGCTTCTTTTTGTGCAAAGCTGTGTAGTAAAATAAAAAATTCACTTGTAATAATTAGTTAAAATATAAATATTTTTAAATCAAGCCTATTTTTTATTGCTAAACTTCTTTTTTGTTAAATAAAACAAGAAGTAGATAAGTATTTTACACTTGCTTACTGCTGCTTGGGACAAAATGAGACGTGTCATTGTGGCACAAACAACAAAATAAAGATTTTTGATTCATATCATTAAAATAAACCATGAATTAAAAATAATATAGCTGAATAACAGGAGATCAAAGTGTCAGTAACAACATAAACTGCAACACTTAACTTAATTGTTGAAGTTTTTCAAGATTATGATAGATGCAAGATCCAAATAACTTTCAGTGTGTCCAAACAGTAACTAATTTTTTTCTACAAAACAAAAGCATAGAACAGCATGGAACTAGGAATTCTGCGAAACATTTTGGTTATGTTAACTCCTCCTAGGTTGTGGTAGCTGTCAGAGCTGTATTTATTTTTGAATTTACAATGTCTCATTGTGGTCCACCCTCACCCATATTATTTTCTTTAGTAAAACTTCGTCAAATGGAAACGCGAGTCACATGGAATTATCCTAAAGCATTTTGTTAATTTTTTACTGGTGCTTATTTGATCATTTTACATTTATTTCAGTGCTACGTTTGTCAGTGGGTTGGGGGGGGGGGGAGGAGGAGTGATAAAACATAAAAAACTAACTATATCAAAAGCCTATGTGAGCGAGTGACGATGTGTTTTCTTTTCTCCTCCTTCGCTCTTCTTCTCTGTCAATTAATGTCATTGATTTCTCGAACCACGAGTAATTTTGATTTTTATTGATATTAATCTGAAAAATAATGAATTACTTTTAAAAAATGTTGGTTTGCTTTTCCCCCTGCATGTTTTAAGCACCAATAACCCTTTAGAAGGTCTTAAATTGAAGTGTTTTACATCTATTTTTCAAAATTTCTCCCAGGGGAGAAACCCCCAGACCACCTGAAATTAAAGACATTCTATAGCTTTCATAAAGAGTAACTGCATCAGTCTAGTAATACCCATCCCTCTCAGAGGTCAATCGAAAAAAAAAGAAGATGAAAAAAGACAGAGAAGGCATTAAAAAACGAGAGAAAACAGGTTTATTTTCCTGTGTTGGTGAAAAAGACTCACGTATTTTTGAAAAAAAATGACCTGTTTTGCCTTCAACAAAGAGTTCGGACTTTAAAAGGGAGGCACTATACTTGAAATAGCTTGTACACATGACAGTTGAAAAACTAAACGTTAAAAATGGCTCTTTTTGTTTTACAAGTTAACACTAGAAAATTAATAGTGAGAAACTTAATTTTATGTTTGAGAAATTGCAGCTGCATGAATACAGTAGATACGGAGGAATTTTTTCTAGAATTGTAAAAACTAGAAATAGTGTTTCGGCACGTGAAAGCAAATCTTCCCCGGGGGAAAAAAAAAAAACAAAAAACCCCCGATATTTTAAAGGAAGATTTTTTTTTCGCCTTAAAAATCATATAAGCAAGGTACTTCCACTAGGGGAACAAGTTTTTAACTTTCAGCTCTAAATGATTCATATACATATACCAATGTTAGTAAAACACTAGTCTAATGGGGTTGTTTCCATCACTCAAAAGTACTACTTTTAGTCATTGAAGTTGATAGAATGAGCAAGGAAAAAAAATATTTTGAAAACGTTTAATTTTTAATTGATATTTTAAAATGTCCGAATTTTCAAATAAAGCGTGGTCTTTATGACGTCCCTATTAGCGTCACTTTAGCGCACTACTTCATTGGCGCACTGAATGCTAACTCTTGTTGTCTACCACGTTTAAAGGTTATGATAATAAAGAAGCGAATTATTTTTGTGTGGTCTACGCTTGCTATCAACCATATCGTTGTCAGCACATATGAGTAAAGAAGCGAATTAAGTATTGCACTCTGCACTAATGGCACCAGTGAATGGCATTTCATCACTTGTGATGTCATTCGCAAAAGCATAAAAAATGAAATTCATTCTGCGCACTGGTTAAAATAATTGTTACAAAACATTAAACTTTGCCAAATTATTTTAAAAATGGTGGAATCTTATATTTTTAAAAAACGAGCACATGACCTCCTTTTACTCCAATTTAATGTCATTTCCCCATTATTGGCATTTTTAATGTGATTCAATAGCTTACTCTCTAAACATCACCAACAGTGGCCAAATTGAAAGAAAAAAAATCTCCAAATTTGTCGCCAAGTCGGCGACAAAACTTGGCGATCAAAATACTGGTGATATATCGCCAAGTGTCCACCAAAATATAATACCACTTGAGTTTACATCGAAATTAACAATGATTTCCCCCCAAAAAGGGGCAAAAGACCCCTTTAGAAACACCCGAATGCAACCAAAAGGAGATATGCACAACTAGACCCCACTAGGAGTCTACGTACCGAATTTCAACTTTCTAGGACATACCGTTTGACATAGCTTATCTATGCAGTTCACCGCATAACTGACTGAAGTTCAATATGATTAAGTAAAATGACATTTTGTAAATGTCTGCCCCAGACGACTAACTTGGCGTATGTTGTAAAGAAAACTATATTGCTATAATAATGTTCGCAGAGCACATCTTTGCAAGCATTGGATTTTGCATTTTTTGAACCACTAAAAACTTTTTTTCTCGTCTTGCCCTTGATAATGTTTTTAATGTCACGTCTAAACTTTAAAATTCGCCAGTAATGAAAAAACATTTCTCAGCTCTTTAGCATTGTTTATTACTGTGAATTCTTGATTATCAACAACCTTTGAGACTTTCAAAGGAAACTTTTTTTCAGCAATGTCTTTCTTCTATATATTCGACATAGAAAAAAGTAAAAGTGGTTCAAATGTACTCAACACACCTCAAAACGTGCAAATCCGTCTAAATTTGAAAATTTCCAGAAGCTCAATACTTTTTTTATATATTATGCATAGAAGAAAGTAAAAATATAGTAATTCACCAACATTTAATTTGACAATCTTACCAAATTTTATCAAAATTCCTTTTTCAGCAAACTGACTAATTGATTACATGACTTGTTTGATGACTATGCAATGTTTAAATTACTTGCGATGTATATTTCATTTCAATATCAAATCTCAAAGATATTCTCGGAATTTCTGAAAGCTCAGAGAAGTAACTTTCGAGGCGACCCAAAATCGATAGTTTCTAAGCTGGAAAATGGTCGAACGAATAGGATCGAAGCTGGAATGATAGTGACATCAGCCCTTAATTTGAAGCATTGTGCGGTGGGGACGATTTAGTGGTTCATTTACGACCGCCATTCGAGCGTCTGGAATACGATTAGATTTTCAGTGTCGCGTGGAATGGAACTGGGCCGGAATCGAAGAAAATAGTTTTGTTTTGCTGGATGAATTTTGTTTCGTAAAATGTAAAATTAAAGTGAAAATTAATTTTTTTTCCACAAAACGGAGTATTTGACAGTTTTAGACAGTTGCACTTGTTTTTTAAAAAATGTCAAATATTATGTGCTCATTACAGACAAGTATGAATAAATAAAAAAATAAATAACAAAAATTAAAAAAAAGAAAAAAATAATAAGAAAAAATTATGTAGGCTACATTTTTAATTTACAAATTTTGCTTCATTTTTCAAACATTTTCATTTCACATTTGTTGCTTGCTAATTTTAAATAAGTATGAAATTCTTGACAAGACTTCATACAATTTACTTTTACAATCAACGTTGCTTAAAGTATGACGATTTGCAATATGAGCTTTTTGGTCAATTTACTAATGGGACAACAAATGGGAAGGCAACCTAGAATGGGGTCGTTTCAAAAATTTTAAAAGTATTTTTTTCTGAAAGATCATGTTTAAAAACATAGGATCTGACCATTTTTAAATGATTTGTTTAAGTTTAATATTAAAAAAAAATACTTAAATCGGAGCGCTTTCATTGTTTACGGCTTCTGTCCGATGATGAAATGCCATTCAGTGTTGCCATTCACAGTGCAAAATATTTAATTCGCATCTTTACTCACGTGTATTGGCAACGATACGGTTGATAGCAAGCGTAGAGCGCAATTTTAATTCGCAAACTGTTGGGAAAATGAAAGTATTTTCTGGGTTCATGTTTTTTTTTTGCTCATTCTATCCATTTCAATGACTAAAAGTAGTACTTTTGACTGAAGGAAACCACCCCATTATGCATTAATCGAAATCCCTTCCTACCGGCGCATTCCGATCAGGTAAACATAAAATATAGTCAATGATTTTGCGAAAGCTTGCAAGATTCAAATTATTGGTACAAAAAATCTTACACAGTTTTGCCCAATGACACAGGGTTTGTCCCAGTATTCCATGCTGCAGCTTCAGAAAATGGCACATTTAAGCGTCTCGCAACTTATGTGGCAGAACAGCGGTACAGGCTACGCAAAAACGAGATCCTCCTGTTAAAAACGCGACGTATGGATATCTTATGTAAACCATATAGTAAGGAAAAATACAGTACTTCATAGAATATTGTTACAAATTTTGAAAATAGTTGTTATATTTGTCTGTATAATCAAGTGTTTAATTTGTTGTAAACTTGCTAATTTTACGATTAATGTATTAATTTTTGCATAAAGTTAGCTTGTTTTTGATGCTACCTGTATGTTGGTTTTTCCCTCTCTTTGCACCATTCAGCATTACGTGTCTGATTGTTTTGAGATTTGCTTGAGCGCGTCAAACAAGCATAGGAGGGATACCTCGCATCCCGTCGAGCATAATTTAAAAAGAGAGAAAGAAAAAAATAACTGTCTTCAGAAATATTGAAGCTTATTAGATTAAGGTGGTTTAATGTTTTTCTAAAAAAGTGTACATTTAGAAAATTTGACGCCTTGAGCGTAACGTAAAAGCATGGGACTATTTTAAACCTGGGGGAAAAAAACGTTGTGTTTACATTCTTGAGCGCGGTTGAATTTATATTTCGTTTTAAAGAAAAAAGCGCAAGAATCACGAAAAAAAATATATATAATCTGCCGATTTCTACAAGCTGAAGTAAAAAAAAAAAAAAAATCGTCTATCAAGTGTAGAGCGTTCACTTAGGGTTAAAGCGATTACAGCTAGTCACAAAACAATGCGACCCTGCTAATATTTGACCACCTAGAAATAGCAGATGAATTGGAAGCTAAAACGGAATACTTTATTGTGTAGTAGGTATGATCGGCGAGATATTTTTTCTATCTGTCAGATTAATAACTCTTCTAAATAATAGTCATATTTTAGGCAACTACGACTGTAATATCAAGCTGAACCTTATATATATAAAAATATGACACGTTCGGGTATTTAAATGTGACGATGTTTTATCTTTTGCCCTTTTCAGGAGTTCTCTGGGAGTTTCCGTCACTTCCGAAACGCCACTCTTTTGAGTGGAAGCATTTTGAAGGTTCACTTAACAGCCCGAATATCTAACGTGCTCGATTTTTTTTCCCATTTTCTATCCTTCCGGATGGCCACCCCCTAATAAAAAGTCCAGGCAACATAGATGATGGAACTTTTTTCCGTGAAATTTTAAGAAAATTGTGAACATTGTACTATATACAATTTTTTTCAATTATAGTCATTATTTTGATAAGAACAGAATAATTTATGCAACCTGCATGATTATGATTAACCTACTAATTAGTGTGAGATGCACTGTGCGGAGGGTTGAGAAAAATGCCATCAGCTCAAAAAAGATTGCAAGTGAAAACAAGAAAAAGCAAATTCTCGTAAAATTAACGATTTACAATTATCAGTCGCGCCGAAGCAATGATTCGGTCACTCGTCTGGTCTGTGATAATTCTATATTAGCTACCAGTTTGTTTGGCACTCTTGGCTTCCTCAAGAGGTTTTTCCATCTTCAGCTCAGTCACTTTCCTATGCCGGGCTGATGAGTGCTAATAAACACGAAACTGCAGTCCTCGGCTGGAAATGACTGAGCTGGCGGTGTATTTCATATATTTCTGCTTTAGCCCTTGCTAATGGGCGGTAATTTACTGAATATATCAGTACGTTGTTCAAAAAAAGCCTTAAAGAGTATAATACTGCCGTGAGAAGGTAAAACGCAGTATCTGCAAGTTATTCATTTTTTTTTGCACTTTTGTCATTTTTTGTACTTAAGCTTTATTCTATTTGCTTGCTAATTTGGTTAAATAATAAAGCAAGAAAAAAAATCGTCAAGTTCTAACATTTCTCTGTCGTTAGTATAAAATCCAAACCGCGTTTGTTCAAATATCTCGAAAACTCATTTCTGTAGATACTGTGCTTTACCTTCAGACGGCAGAATAATTTTCCTTAAGACAAACGGTTTAGAACAAATAAGTTAAACAGAATTGTTGAAAACCGTATTCTCAGCTATGAAATTAGTTTTTTTTTAATGGTTTTGCACAGCCAACACCAGCTGCCAGTGTTTAACAGCTTTAGCAGGATGTGCTATCAAATTTTCTTCAACCGCATCTTTTTTAATGGCGTGAAGGGATTTATTTGTTGCATTTTTGTTTCAAAATGAAACACATTTAACTTTTAAATCAGTTAATGTTCTTCTGTGAATGATTTACATTTTTCTCCTGCTCTATATTTGCTAAACTAATCCTCTTTCTACATGTTTCTTTTCTTTACTAAAACTAAAATGGCAAGAGTTGAGGTAACTTGGGAAAAAAACCGTTCGAGAGTATCATAAGTTAGTCTAAGAAAGTAGTTAGATTTTAAGAAATTAATTAAATCTTTACACAAATATTATGCGATTGCTTTCAAATTTCGGCTTAAGCTAACCGGTTTATATATTTATATTCCATGTAAGAATTTCATCATGTTTCCAAAGAGTTGTATAGAAAACATTTCAAAAAAAAAAAAAGAAAGATTTTTAATTGGATAGGGAATATAGTTTATTTATATCACAAACTGACAAGATTAAATTTTGTGCTTTATCTAAAACGCAGTTATCTTTACTGCTGAAAAATCTTACGCTTATTAAACCGGATTTCAATTCAATAAATCCTTTATTAGTGTCCAATATTTTTTTGCTTTTTTTAAGATTCAAAAGTAGAAATTTCTATTTAACCAATAGGAGGTTTACGTTATTTAAAGATTTATTTCTTTGTTTCGTGACGTTTTCTAAGACATATGAAATGCACAAACAGTGAAAACAATTATCTTTACATAGAAAATTATTGTAAAAAATTCTTTTGAAAGGATAACATATTAAAGGAATAAAAATGAATAACTAGACATCGTGTCAGGTGAGAAAACAAATTAAATTTGAAGAATAGGAAAACAAAAATTTAAATGCCTCACGATTTTTACAATTGTCCTCATTTCCAGCGCAAATATAAATCTAATGAAATAATTTGAAACGTTAAAAAAAAGCATATATTCAAAAATTATGTAAAGAGCATAACAATCTTCTAACGGTAAGAATAAACACATGATTAGGGACCCTCCTGCTAATCGCAACTAGTGATTGCAATACCGGTACATCGAATACCGGTATTTTGAGAAAATTTTGCAATTTCGTAATACGGTATTTGCTGAGGTAAAATACCGGTATTTTCTGTATTAGCTGAAAATAATAAATAGTTTCAATTAAATAATTTTCAATTAAACTGATTAAATATCTACTTGTATTTTCAATGACATATCTTTTTTCATGATACATAACCGAAATCAATCTAGTGATGTAAAAATTTGGCTTCAGAAGCACGAGCTAATAGAATATCATGAAACAAAAGTAGCGGAAGGAATACAAAATGTTATTTTTGCTAATGATGGTGCGCGCATTTTCGTGCATTTATGTGCACCATGTTTTTATTTCACTCATTTTCCCTTTTGCGAAAGTTAATTTCGATGGAATTGTGAAAGCATTTGTTCTATGATTAATTCATTCCACCATTAATTGCAGAAAAACTATATAATTTCTTTTTTAAATTATTTATCTCAAATGTACTAACATTTGACAAAAGCTTTTTATGTTAGCATAACAAATGGTGATTTGTTGTGACCAATATTGGTTTGTTGTCCTGTCTCACTATTTGGCTTAATACTTGGCAAGATAATATTAAGAAATTATATAGTGCTTTGAAAATGTGTATAGGGGTATCAATTGAAATATTTTTTCAGATATTTACATAACTGCATTTGTAAATAATTTTGAAAAGAAAGCGAAAAAAACTGGCAAGACCAAATTTAGTCAAGTTTATCGTAAATTTCAAACAAAAGGGCTGATAAAAAGCAAACACAAACCTCACCTGCTCAAGAAAAATTATGTTATTATTAAAAAAGTATTATCTCTCGGAAAGAAATTGCAACTAGTTGTAACTAAAAATCTATATATATAATTCTCTTACGTGCCGGCAAATGAAGGGGTGAATTTCTAAACCTCTGTTGGCAACACTTCGCCGATAAATCATGTAAACAAACTTCTACGTTGTTTTGAAATCTTGAATCACAGAATACTCAACGAACTTTTTTTTTTTTTGAGATGAGTTTGAGTCGGGCTGTGGCCCATTTCAACCTTAATCAGCAAAGAAAAGCTCAAAGAAGGCAGGAAACCGTTCTTGAATCCAATTTAAGACGAGCCATTTCCAGAGTTGTATTCTCTGATTCGCTGCCGATAATTTTTAGCGGCTGGGGAATTTTCAGTCAGCAGTTCCTTCAACAGATCAGGTGCGTCACACAATGCCGGTAACCGCACCTTTCCGTCATGGCAACATTTAGTATATTTATTTGCAGTATTACGCTCTTTCTGCCAATAAAGAGCACCACAAAATTCGCATTCTTCACACATTGCTCCACAATCATGTTCATCGGCAATGTTGTTTTGAACGCGTAGGCGCTTTGAGCGTCGTCTATTCTCTGCTTCAGTACGACAGTTCAGTTCAAAATGAATAACCGAGAAAGAATTTACTTTATTCCTTTTATTCTCAGCTGAAAGGTTTCGCCAAATTTGTTTAGGGTTATAGTAGTTTTAGTATTGTGCAAGCAAAGTAGCCTTGGCGAGTTTTCGCGTTTTTAGTTAAACCATTTTTTGTTCGTGACGTGGCAAGGATTCAGAATAACAACAAGAAGGACAAACGTTTGAGAAAATATGTTTGGTGCTCTCTGAGCCTGTTTTTAGTCATGGCCAGCTCTATGTGGCATTATCAAGAACAAGATCTTTTGAAGCAGTGTCAGTTGTGGCTCCCAAACGGGACATTTTTAATTGTGTATATGAGGAAGTTTTCTCAGATTAGAATATATAAGAGTGTAAATATGTAAATATATAAGAGTGTAAATAATGTAAATACATCCCTCGGGGGAGCCTGTAACCCCTAGAGGGCGCGTCCCCAGGTGGCGGATAGGGGAATGCCTTCATTGGTTTTCCAATGGGTGGTAGAAGGGAAATAAAATACCTTCCGCGGACCAACAGGTAGAAGTGCAATCTCTCCAAAGCAATGACAGACACTTTTGTATCTATAATGGTAAAGTTGTGCACATTGCCAAGGCAGTCATCTTACATACAGCAAAGTTAAACTGTCGAAAATCTGGCTAAAGCAGACAAATTAACATTATGAACGTAATTTTCATATTGGTTAAATGGATGGTGACCTAAATGCAATTACCAACTTTAATTTTTACGGAAAATTTTAGCTAGGCTAATGTATTGGCATACAGCGAGCGAGCGAAGCGAGCATGGATCGCGAAGCGATCCACAGGGAACTGCGTCAGCAGTTCCGGGGGTTGGCGAGCGATAGCGAGCAGGGGGCGATAGCCCCCTAGTAATAATAAAGTACACAATACAAAAGAAACACACACACAAAAGGATCTGTCCAAAAATAACAGGCAAGAGACCGAATTACTTAAAGATGAAGGACTACTAGACAATTAGAGGAGGTGTATCGTGTACTGTTGACTGTATCACCGACCAGCGTGAATTCAGAAAGAGTATTTTCAACTGTAGGAAAGTTGAGCACCAAAATGAGTTCCTGGCTTAGAGATAATTCAATAGATGCATTATGTTTTTTACTATTTTTGATTTTTATTAGGACATTTGTTTCTTTGTTTTACATTTGTTCACAATACGTTTTCATAAATATTACAATTTTTGTACAAACTTATGAATTGTGGCAACAAAACAATGTTTCCAAGCATTTTTTTTTTTTTGAGAAATTTCAAATACCGGTACTAATACCGGCATTCCGGTATCACATTTTAAAAATTCCGAATACCAGTATTGAATTTTTGATCCGGTATTGCATTCTCTAATCACAACCGTGGATGGTTTCAGAACGGGATACCATGGCGGTAAATACAAGCTAATTCAAAAAAGTTTGTTGGGGTTTCGTTTGTAACTTGTGTAGAGTAAGCCGGAGTATCACGCTTCACCTAAGCAGAAGCTTAAAAAATATATGTATATATTATATGGTAACGAAAAATAAAAGATAACACTTCCTGCCTCTCTTAATGTAGGTCTAGATGCTTTGTAAAATCTATCATGACCAAAAACTCCAAATCAAATTTCTTATTAGAAAAAAAAGCAGCTTTGGGGCATATTACTTTGACAGTCAGGCAATTTACCCCACTTGAATTTACCCCACTCGATCAGGTTAAATGCCCCTCTTGAGGTAACATCCCCGAACTTGTTACATGAAGCAAAAAGTATTTACAATCAACTACATTAATGCAACTCAGTACAAATCATAATATGAGAAACGAAATAAAAAATCAAAACCAATTTTGTTCCAGCAAAATGAAAATTAAGGAAAAGGAAAATGTAAGAAGTTTTAAACTGCGTTAAAAAGTCACTCTTGCCTTTCACTTAGCTATAAAGCTGTAATTATAAAAATTTGCTGAAAATGGCTGTAGTGTATGCATAAAATTTCTTTACCTGCAAATGCTCTTGAAAAAGTCGACAAAGACGCACTCTGTTGCTGAAATCGTGAAATACAGTTACTGGGGCAACTTACCTGGCGGGTCGTGATACCTCGACTTATTCTATTTATAAGACTAAAAAATGGTAAAAAAGAAAATATTATTTTTTACATCCTTAAATTATTTTAAACATGTTCAATGTGAACTCCTCCTGATACCGAAGCGCCATCACACCTGCTTTCAAACTCCAACCGAACACGTTGTAGCTAATCCAACAACAGAAGCAATTACTGCAGTGATTTCATTTTCCAAATCGTTAGGTTTAACAGGTAAGGGGCGTGTACAGCACACACAGTATCCTTTACATATCTCTACAAGAAAAAAAAATACACGGTGTTAGGTCTGATGACCTAGGGAATCAAATCATAAAGTGCTAAATATTTTGACTGATTAAATAGCAAGAAGTAGAACACATAAGACGAAAGATATCTTTTTGTTCATTTACAAGTTTCGTCACCCGGCTTTGCACGGGCGAAAATAAAAGTTGTATCGAGTGGCGTATGTTCAAATATTAAGCAAAAAAAAAAAAAAAAAAAAAAAAAAAATACTACAACGGCAAAACGTCTCGTCAGAAAATGACGACAAATATTAAAAATCCATATTGAAATATGAACATTAATCCCTAAAAATCCCCATTGGAAGGAAAAAACTTCGTAAATGAAGTTAACTCTCTTCTAAAATCCAAATATCTGAAGGAATAAGGAAAAATATAGCTAAAAAGGTCATTCAATAAAGGCAATGGTCCCAAAGTAGCAGCAAGAGACCCAATAATTCCTTATTAGAATTACAACAGCAGTTCTCAAAATTCTCCAAGGTAATCTAGACATGAGTTCCCCAGAACATCCTTACTTAAGCCAGGACAACAGTCCTTAAAAATCCCTGTTATAGTAAGGGCAAGATTCCCTGCAAACTGCCCTGCCTATCCTGCTGAGAATAGCAGACACATCTAGCGGTAGCCAATTGAGACACTGAGAAGCAAAGGGATGTAAGTGGCAAAATTAAAAATTTGGAGATAACCTGTACAAATGGTAGGTGAACCTCTCCTCTGTCTTGAGGCAAGAGATAGTACTAGTAGCCCTGGTAGGTGCTGTTATACAGCATGACTTAGAAGAACTTTTCAATGAAAGTCTACCTAGGACCTTACCTTTAAACGCGTTTTACTCAAAACTTGAATGTGTCCACTTACATCACTTTGCTTCTTACTGCCTCAACTGAAACTTTACAACTCCCTCTTTTCCTCAAGTTCCACCAGAGAACTGTGTGTCCAACCCAGGGAGGTCAGGGGGACCCTGCTCCAACATTCCCAACTCAGTACCTGTATGAGAATCCCCACCACTCTTTTTTTTAAAATCACTCTGCATTTTTACTTTTAGGCAACATTAATTATTCCATTTAGATTCAGTCCCAAAATATAAATGGTTGTGATGCATTAAAGCTCTCCGTAAATACAATATAATTGCGCTATCCATAACTTAAAAATTATTTCTTGATATTTTATGCATTTAAATACACCCAAACCTGTTTTTATGCGGTCTTTTTTTGCGATTTTTTGTACGACTTTTTTTGTTCGATTTTTTTGTGCGGAACATTAAATTTCAATTAGATTGGAATTCAGTTGACGAAATTATTTTTAAAACGAGTGCGAGGTAGTATCAAGTGACGACATAGGCACCCCGATGGGAAGTCACTGTGACCTTCCTAAAATTTTCTTATTCGGGAAATTTTGTCCGACTACTAGACAAAAATTATCATCACTTTGTTTATTTTGATTTCTTTGAGTATTACAATTTTGTAAGTTTTTGGGTATTTTTCTATGTGGGACTTTTTTATGCGGTCCCTATCTACCGCATCAAAAATATTTTTAAACTGTGTTGCGAAAACTATTTTTTAAAGCTATTCATGAAGTTTGGAACAATTTTTTAATGCGATTTTTTACGCGGTTCCTATTCACCGCATAAAACAGGTTTGGGTGTAAAACTTTTTTTTTCCAATTCCAGTTTATGTCTTCATTCTCTTTTTGATCTTACTTCAGGATTAACTTTGGGATCTTGGAGTAAAGATTAACAGAATTAAGTACTAATAACACAAACTTTAAGGAAAATATAATGTTCAGACCATATTTCCTTCTAAGAAAATATGTTTTAAATTCCAGAAGTTTTATATAGCAGTATTGCATTAGACAACCCAAAATCGATAGTTCCCCCAGTTGCAAAATGGTCGAACGACTAAAAGCGAAGGCGCAGTGACAGTGACTTCCATGCTTAATTTGAAATATGCTGAGGGGACGATTTAGTGGTTTCTTTACGACTTCAACTCGGGAAGCACCGTACATTTTTTTCTCCGGGGAAAAAACTCAAAATAATGCTCCTTGGGAACATCCCTCAATAAATCGAAAAAAATTTCTTTTCCATTTAAGTTATTTTTTCTTGAATGAAACAAGAAGTTGCGTTCAAAACTAAACGAGCCTACTCCTCCACAAATCCCATTTTTTAAATACAAAAAACTCTTTTAAAAAGTATACTTTATTTTAAGAGATGTGTAATAGATAAATTGTAACAAAATTTGATACCAAATTGAAATAAATAGAAATTAATCTTTAAATATAGAAATTATAGAAATAATTCTTTGGTTGCAAATTCATGCGTAAAAAGTCACACTCGTAATAAATTGTGCAGTTCATTTAATTTTTCACTAAAGAATTGATTTTTGAGGCCCATGTCTGAATCGAGAAATGAACCACGTATGGAGAAGGATTAGAAGAATTAGAAACACTTATTACAGTCGAACGCGCTTATAGCGTGCCCTGTTTTAACGAGAACTCTGATTTAGCGAGGAAATGAAAAATATTTGGTTGGTACAGTGTTAAGTCTATGGAAACAAAACTCGCTTTTAATGAACAAACACCGCTAAAAGCGAGCAACATTTTTGCAATTCATAAAACGTGTTGATTTTCTCCTCAGAAACGATTATTTTACTTTTGGAAAAATTCAATAAACATTTTGAGTTTAACCGAAAGTTAAAAATAAGACATTAATCATGAGAATAAGTGATGACATGGCCTTGTAAAAAAAAAATTGGTGGAGTAGAAGAGTATTTAAAATTTACATATTTGTTGAAGAAAATGTTATCCTTTCCGAGTGAACTTCCAAGGCTATTGTAGCCGAAAGTCAAGATAGAGGGGGTTAAAAAAATGAAAGCGACTACCATAACGACTTATGTGAAGAATTTGAAGTTAAATAGCCCTCGACAAACTTGGCTTGTAATGTGCAGGAAAACTTCAAACTATTGGTTATTTCGGACCCCACGTTCCTTGAAAACAATAACAAGAACTATAACTTGGTACTTATCAACACTAAAACAGTTTAAATCAAATAACCACCTTCTTTGATACTGTACAGAAATAAAACGAGCTGATGTGTGTATCACATGACTTCCTTTTACTCCAATTTAATGTCATTTTCCCATTATTGGCAATTTTAATGTGATTCAATAGTTACTCTCTAAATATCACCATCAGTGGCCAAATTGAAACCAGATTATAAAAAAAAAAAAAAAAAAAAAAAAAAAAAATATCGCCAAATTTGTCGCTAAGTTGGCGACAAAACTTGACGACCAAAAGACTGGCGATATATCGCGCGTGTCCGTCAAATTATAAAACCACTTGAGTATCCATCGAAATTAACAATGATTCCAATCCAAAAATTGGCAAAAACCCCTTTAAAAACACCCGAATGCAACCAAAAGGGGAGGTTCAAAACTAGACTCAACTAGGAGTCTACGTACCAAATTTCAACTTTCTAGGACATACCGTTCTTGAGTTACGCGACATACATCCGCACATACGCATATCCGCATATACATACATACTTACATACGGACGTCACGAGAAAAGTCGTTGTAATTAACTCAGGGAATGTCAAAGTGGATATTTCGAGTGTTTATACGTTCTTAGGCACTTGTCCGCGCGTGGTCTTGTTAAAAAAGAAACTCATTCAATTCGGGGGTGAGCAAAATGGAAATTAAGGCCGATTTTTGAGTGAAAATATTTTCGCGAATACAATACTTCGTTTTTTGTAAAAGGAAGTAAAAATAACAAAGCAAGCTTGTGTAAATCTTTATAATTTTTTTCACAAACCCGTTTTTTACGAGCATTCGGTTATAACGAGCAAATATCGGGGCCCCTTCGCTCTCGTAAGGAGCAAGTTTGACCGTTTTTTACCTTCGATTCTCAAAACAGTTGTATATTTCAATGTTTGTTATTCTACTACTCAAAAATAGGGCTTATTAGAAAGAGTTAAGACTTATTTCAAAAATACTTTCGAAGAGTTACCTATTTTTATACATACATTATTTTTAAAAAATGCAGGAAAAAAATGGATAATAAAAAGAAATAAATTACGTTTCGCTGCGATATAAACAACAAATTCTGTTTCATTTCCATAGTTAAGTAATTTCAGCAACTTACTTTCTATTTCAGTTAGAAGTCCCATCAGTTTCTATTTATTCCTTTAGATATGCATTACACCTATTTGAAGCTCTAAGCCATTAGTAATTACAATGTGATAGTTTGTTGATATGCAAATTTGAAGACCATGCTTCATTCGGAAACCTGGAAAGTTTGAACTACCTGGAGCTTTTGTGGATATAACGAGCCTCTCGACAAATAGTGCTCTCGAATCGATCGAGTCTCTCTCTTATCGATTTAATTCTTTGAATCGAATGAGGCTTGGTACTTATTCAGCAGTTAATTAGAAATATTTTCTCTTGGGGTTGCCATTCAAAAAATACCGCAACAGTTACTGCATTTTAGAAGACTTCCAAAATTGCTTTTGTCAATCAGAATAAGAAAGTTTATTCATTTCAAATAGTTTTATGCAGAGTTTTTCTCTTAGAGTCACAACTTGGAATCTATTATTTGAAGTACAGAAAATTTATTTAGATATTTTTGTGAAACGAAACTGCTCCAAAGTCTCGAAGCTCCTTAATAAAATTTTTAATTAGTTTTGGTTAAATATAGGTGACGCATCTAATGGAAGTTTGAATGATTTTCGAGATCTGTATTTAGTTAGAAGATTCTTTTGCAGAGGTTACTAAAATTTTCACGAGAATAAGATTGAACTAACATCAAGCTATATGGGGTGTTCAAATCAAAAGTTACCAAACAATACTGTGGGTCGAAATGAAGACGTTATTCAAAGTATGCACCATAGGCCTGAAAACCACTATCAGTACTTCACAGTGTCATTGAGTTCGTCGTCCGAGTTGAAGCACTTCCCTTTCAAATGCTTTTTCAAAGGATTAAACACATGGAAATCGTAGGGCGACAAGTCTGGTGTGTAGGACGGATGGTCAAGTTGCTCCCACTTGAATTTTGCCAGTACGGCCTAGGTGATCCTGGAGACGTGTGAACGCGCGTCATAACGGAGCGGAGACCTTCTTCGTGAGCAGCCCTGGTCTTTTGTTCTTGACGAACCTGCGTAGGCTTTGGAGTGTCTCACTGTACACATTGGAGTTAAGAAGCTAATGCTTCTCCTCTGCTCAAGGAATTCACTAAGTAGCGGTGTCAACTTTCACATTAATAACTTAAACAAGTATCCTCTCGTGCACTGCCGCGTCAATTGAACGGCGCTCATTATAAGAGCCTCTGATTTCTTCTGCGCATGCGAGCGACCACGCATGCTCCGATCCACGTAGGATACACCTGAGATTTTACGAGAACGTGCTTTGCATGAACTCGGTGGGCTTTATGACCTCAGGCATCGAACTCAAGACTCCCCGATCCCGAGTTCGATATCCTAACCACTAGACCTCCTTAAACAATCTATTTAACCTTCGTTATGTGGCAGGGTTCAATGTTAATTGCATTCAGTGGTAGTTCTGTGGATGCAAAAAGCAGAATCAGCAGAAGTAATATACAAATTAAGTGCCGTCTAAATGAAAAGAGCTGATTTAAAGCTTCAAAAGCCTCTATGTAGTCAGTGCTGACAAAATACTTTTCCACTTGAAGCCTATGTATTAGGGTTTAGTCAATCTCTGAAGGCCATGACAGATTGAAGGCAAAAAATTTAATTACGAAGCAGAGTAAATCTTCCCACTGATAGCTAAAAATATTTTTCACAGGCGTGAGAAGTCTCCATTCATGAAACTTTAAGATGTTCAGGAAAATTTGTCGCAAACATGCGAATGTTTTTCAAAGGATGTCAGTGGAAATCCATGAATTCTCGGAAAGTTGCCGGAAATGATCTTTGACGTTTCGGAATTTTCTTACAGTGATTACAACTTTTTTGAAGGAAACAATTCAGCTGTAACTTTCTAAGGAGACCTTCAATTCCAAACAAATCATTTCCCCTTAAATTGAACTATAATTAATAAACTCCATCCAAAGCACATGCATTCTTAAGCGACCATATGGGAAGAGGCGAGTGGGGCCACAAGCCCTCTCTTAGAAATTAGAATTTCCTTGTTTTTAAGACTTTTTTCTTTGAAAAAATGTAAAAAAAAAATCTTCTTCAATCATTAATGAATAAATTATTGAAAATGTCAGATTGTAATAACTCTAATCTGGACTGAAATAGGTTTCCATGGGGAAAATATCTGACCCCCACCACTTAAAATTTTGCATATGGGCGCCCATGCTTGCATTATTACCAGCGATGTGCCGGATCGTTAAAAAAAAAGATCCTCAGATACGGATCAATTAGTGTCAAGATCCGTGGATACGGATCTCATTTTTTTTACCCGATTCAACTATCCAAGTGTAAAATTTGTTACGAAAGATATTCCCGTCAGAAAAATGGCAGTTTCTTCAAAAAAAGTCAACTGCGGCAAAAATATAATGAAGACTATGATTTACTCTTTAAAGAAATCTCCGTTAAAATTGAGGGAGAGTTGGAAGGAATAGGCCAGCGCTGCATTAATGCTTAGATGGAATGTGAAAAATTATTTATAGCTTGCTCGATAGATGTAGGATACAGGAACAAAAGTGTAAAGCTGCTACTGGACAGGTTAGAAATAAATGTTCGCATTTTATTTCAACATAAATGCAGCGCTGATCCATTCCACCGAACTTATTCAGACCAACGAAAGACAGAGCCAAGAACACCTTTACAAACAGTAAACACAATAGAGAGTTAAGTCTCACTTTTTTGGAAGGATGCCGAGAAAAACAAAAATGAAGAATAACAGAAACCCCAAATCAATAACAAAAACTAATATTTAAACTAATTTTTGAATTAAAAATTAAAAAACCAAAATATGTCCCAGAGAGCCGACCTCATATTAAGATGAATTTTGCGGGTCAGATTACACATTTGTTAAGAAATATGAACTGACAGCAGGTAAAAATTTTAAATCATTGAGTTTTTTCTCCTTATCTTCCGACTATGAAATCGCTACTAATCACGCGTATAAAGACTTAGAATTGCATTTAAAATTTACTTAACAAGATTATAGCTCCTACTGTATATCAGTTAGAAGTTTCAAATAAATATCAAACGCAGAAAACTTCGTTCATTCAATTAGGGCCAACATTTTTAACGTACGGGAAATTTTTTACTACCCTAATTGTGAAACACGTTAAGTCGGTTTTTAATTAATGTCTCCGATAGTTAAAGTTCTACAAAAACGAGGCCAAACTAAGAACTATCAAAATCGGTTTATCTGTTTAGGAACTACGATGTCACAAAAAGACACACTGATACACACTTTTAAAACTTATTTCCCCTTCCTTTTTGCAACGGGGAGGGGGGGGGGAGGGGATACAAATTGGCTTCTGAAATGATACCTTAAAATTTAAATAGGGAATAAAACCTAATTTTAACGGAATTCAAGAATCTTTTATTCAAATATTTAAAATGTTTTAGAATAGAAATGATCCGTTTAAAAAACGTCAAGAAAAGTAACGGATACGGATACAGATCTTTATTTTCCCTCGGATATCCACAGATACGGATATCCGGAACATCACTAATTATTACTGCTATTTTTGTGAAAATTCCTGAAATTCTCTCCCAACTTCTCTTTTTCCCCCTTTACACAGACAGATTCGATAAAGCTATTTCTGTCTTCGGATTTTATTCAAAACACCCTTACTTTGAAGTTGACTTCGAATTTTCTAATAGAATGCATTTTTCGTAGCCGAATTCATGTTATATTCTCTTCTATTGCGACATTTTATCGACATATCGAACCCTTGGGATTTACAGATTAAGTGAACCAAAATGGATTCCATCTCCTCTATTAAGAGACCCAATGACTTGTGTCGAGATCTCAATACGACTGACATGAACCCTTAACGCGAGACATTCTGTCATGTGACCGATTTCGCACATTATTTACGATTACCATGGCAACATGGAGGCGTCAGGAACACTATAAATTTCCTCAAACACAATAAAGTGAATCAGTTTCAGGTTTTATGGTTCGACTGCTCTCTGTAGAATATTTCGCTTGTTAAAAACGTTTGGAATAAGATATAATAAACGTTTGAGACAATTGTAAGTGCTATATAGTGCAATTTGCGGAGTTGCTTACTTTTTCCTTGAGGGAATAGCAATATAAGTTGCAATAGCTCGTTAGTTCTGCGGTAAAACAGTGGCAAAATAAATAAAAACATGAACCAATGCTGGAAGAAATAATGCAAATGAAGAATAATAAAATAAGGAAATGAATAAACATACTATTTATTAAATTTGAATAAATGCATGTCTTGAACCCGCGCAAAGAGGCATCACTTATGCAGGGGTGACCTGTAGGAGCAAGGGAGCCCCCCTATATATGGCGAAGACCCTCCCCCCAAATCCAATAGTCCCCCAAAAAAGCAAAAAATACCCCTCAAAACACCCCCTAAAAATTTCAATGGCGCATCTGCGCCGTTACGCCCCTAGGTAGGCACCCCTGACTGAGGGTGGGAAAAAAAGACGCCCCCTGAAACTGAACCCAAGCGTTCTTTTATATACAGAAAATTATCTGTAAATGTCAACTTTTTTTTTGAGCACAAAATTTTTAAACTACATCAAAGAAGCTGATAGTTAACATAGTAAAGCATAAAAAAATATGATACATGGAAGGACTGAAAAAATTCAAAGAACAATCCCTAAAAATCCTGGGGCCTCCCTCATCAGGGGCTAAAGTAATGTCCCTGGAAATGTTCTAACCCGATATCTTTTATGTTCTGTTTTTTTTTTTTTTAAATAATTCTTTATCTCAAATCTGCGTCATTAATTTGCATATTTAATTTGTTTCCTGTTTGTCCTATATAGAGCAAGTTACAAGTTAAACATTCAATTGCGCAAATAGTGTTGTAACATTTAAAAAAACATAAATCTGCATCGTCATTAATTTGAAGCTCATTAGCATGGATGCACGTTTTGCATCTTTTATCTTTGCATTTCCTGTACATTTTTAAAGCAAAGTTGGGGAATGTGGGGCAAGGTGAAATGTTTAAGATGACTGAGTTTTTTCAAAATGAACAAATCAGAATTTTGTTTTTAAAATTACAATACACAAAGAGAGAACATTGTATTTTATAATAAAACTTGTGTTGAAACACTTTTTTTTATTTTTGGCACTAAATTTGAGTTTTCAAAAAAAAAAAAAAAAAAAGTGGAAAATTTTTCACTTTCATGGGGCGAAGTGAAAAATGAAATATTTCCCATTCGATTATAAAACATATTTTTTATCAAAAGAATCAGTAAAAAAAAGGTTGAATGAATATGAAAATATAATGAAAAATAAACAAATAATTTAATTAATAAATCAATTAACATATGAAGAAAAATAAATGAGCGAGTAAAGGAATGAATGAATTATAAAATAAGTGAATGATTGAATAAATAAGTGAATTACTAAATGAAAAAATGGAAATGAATTAATTAATAAATAAAAACGTAAGGGATTTACATTAAATGATTGAGTGGGTAAACTTTTTCACTTTGCTCCATCCACTTTTCCCCACATGTAAGTGACTAAACGTACAATTTAATTAAAATATAAATAAGCTTAATATTGACGAAACTGGTACTGCGTGAGTATTAGGAGTTCTCAATTAATACTTAAAATTTTAAAAATAAGAACTTGATCATTTTATATTAACAAAAATTATTTTTGACTTACATCAAAATATTACAATATGAGTACCAATTTTTTAAAATTGCCTATATTACCAAATGCTTTAATCTTCGGCGGTATTTTTTTGCTGACTGGAATAGACTGCATGTGGTACTACATAGTAAAAATGATACCTGATAGGTGGAGCTAAAAGCAAAGTAAATATATAACAATTTCACTTTGCTCCATGCTCCCCTGAATATGTTTTTGAAATTTTGCCGAAAAAATTGAGTTAGACTTAAATCTAAATTCATATTATAAATCCATTTTTTTTACTTTCTTCTATATCTAATATTATAGAAGAAAGTATTGGATTCGTGCAAATTTTCGAATTTCGAATTTTGACGAATTCGAACGTTTTGAGGTGTGCTGAGTCCATTTCGACTATTTTTGGAAAATGTCTGTCTGTCTGTGTGTGTGTATGTATGTGTGTATGTGTGTGTGTCACGTCTGTGTGTGACCAGTTTTTTGTGGCCACTCTACAGCAAAAACTACCGCATGAAATCGAACGAAATTCGGTACACATATGCGCCGCTATGTGAACTTGTGCCCATTGGTTTTTGGCGCGAATCCCTCCAAGGGGGGTGGAGCAATGGGACGTTTTTTGAGTTACGCGTGATTGCTATTCCTCAGGAAGTAACTGGCGGAATCAAACAAAATTTGGTCCATATGTTGCCATTAACAGGAACAGGTGCTGATTCAATTTTGGTGTCAATAACTCAAACAGGGGTTGAGTTATAAAACGTTTTTTGTCGTCAATTGTGACTGCTGTATCTCAAGAAATAACAAACGGAATCAAACAAAAATTTTTTGACAAGTAGCCCTTAGTGGGTATAAGAGCTGATTTTATTTTGGTGTTAACAGCTAAAAAGGGGGTAGCGCAATCGCCCGTTCTTTTTTTCCATTGTGAGTGCCCTATCTTAAGAAGTAATGCTACGTTCTGGTTGAAATTTGGAATATATGTGAATCCATACGTAAACAGGCTTTGGTTCAATTTTGACTCCAATCGCTCCAAGAGGTGTTGAATTTTTTTTTTTTTTTTTTTTTTTTGCGAATAAAAATAGTTTTATAAATGCAACAATAAGAAAGATAAATCATAATAGATTGTCGTCTGCGTATTTCTCGTGATTTTAATTGTATGGAAATGATCAGAAATATTATCTCAATGATTTAAAATTTTTAACTGTTGCCATCTTATGTTTGTTAATAAATAAAATATTTGTAATTAATTCAAGTAAGGCTTTTAAAGTAACTTTCAATTTTCGCTCTTTGTTTTGTTTTTACAATAATTCAGACATTGGGATGGTCGTCAAGTTTTTGCATGTGTAATTTTGTTTTTGTTAGGAATATTGCTTCCTCGTCAAGCATGGGGAGGGATCAGAAAAAGGAAAAATATAGAAGAAAGTTTCGTGATGGCCACAACATACTAGTTTTACAATTGCTTTGTCGTTTTCTTGGTCTTTTCACTATTTTTGCTTTGTAAGTAATTGTGGTGTAATATTGTAATATTTAATTTGAGTGAAATTAAAATTATGCCTTGTTTATAACTATGCTTTGGACTTCCAGTGTCCCCTCTCTGCTTGATTGTGAGATGTCGGTGAACTAATGTTGTATTTTTTGGACTTTGTGCCAGCAACATTCACGAAGCATCTTATGTTACACCTGTCCTAGGGGAGTTCATCTGATGAGGGAATCAAAAATCGGGACGGATGGCCACCGTAGACTCTCCCCTTCCATTTTAAAGTTCCACCCTTATGAAATAAGATGGGAAAAGTTCATTTATTTAGAATGTTTAGTTTTTACTTTTGTGAAATAAATCAGTCCATTTGATAAAAACCCATTTTTCAATCGATCACTAAGTTTTAACTCTTTTAAAATTCATTTCTTTGGTTTATAAATCGTAAGTTAGTTGATAGGTGATTCATATACAATTTAGTTGCTATTGATGTTGATATGCTGATAGTATGAACCACATTCATGACATAACAGTTCTTATAGAGAGGTTTTACGCGGTACAAGTTCTTATTTTCGAAGAAAAAAGGGGTTTGTAGTTGTTTTCCTTTCATTCAGTTATGATCTCATAAATTTAACCCTATTGCAATATCTTTCCTTCCTCATTGGCAGGACAGCCCTGGGTGGGGTCCTGGCCTTCTCAACAATTTTTTTCCATGCCTCTCTTTTTTTGGCCATGGCTTGCGAATTCTTCACCTTTATGGTAGAAAAATCCTTATGAAAGCAATCAACCCATCTGAGGTTAGGTCCACCCCTTGTTCTAACTCCTGTAGGTATAGACAAAAAAATTTTGTTTCTTGATCGTTCCTTATTTAATCTCATAACGTGGCCAGCTCATTTGAATGAATTTGGACACATCAGGTTCTTTAAAAGTATGATACAGCTCTAAATCAGAGGGCCTGTTCCAAATACCAGCAACCTCCTTTCCTCCAAAGATGGCCCTTAAAATGCGGCGTTCAAAGACGTCAAGGGCATTTTCATTATTTTGTGCCAGTGTCTAGGTTTCTGAGGAGTATGTGGGTACAGGTCTGATAAGAGATATTGCAATATACTTCCAACTAAATACAGAAATGAGGAATAGGCGAATGTATTTCCTCTTTCTATTCTTTTAGCAAGTACAGATGGAAGACAAAATAATATGAACACCTGTGAAATAAGGAAAAATCTTTATTAATAGGGGGTTGGACCACCCTTTGACTGAAGAACAGATTGATTGCGACGGGGGATAGATGCATAAAGGTCATGGACAACATTTAAAGGAATATTAAGCCATTCCTCCTGCAGAATGGTCTCTAATTCCGAAAGTCCGGATTGAGGTGGAAATTGGGAACGAAGTTTGGACTCTAAATATCCCCATAAATGTTCAATAATATTTAAGTCCGGAGACTGAGGGGGTCAGGGGAGATGTTCAACTTCACTGTCATGCTCTTCGAACCATTCTTGGACACAGCTGGCAGTGTGTATGGGGGCGTTGTCGTCTTGAAAGAGCGGTCGCTCTCCAGGGAACACAGTCTGGACAAACAGATGGACATGATCCTCTAGAATGTTCAGATAGTGATTAGATTTGACACGTCCATGAATAATAACAAGTGGCCCAAGATCACGCCAAGATATCGCACCCCATACCATAATTGAGCCACCCCCATGCTTTACAGTCGGCAAGAGGCATTCAGGATTAAAGGTTTCTGAGGGCGTTCGCCAGAGATAAACGCACCCGGTAGTCTGAAATAGGGTAAATGATGATTCATCTGACCATATTACCTGTTGCCACATCTGTGGGGACCAAACTTTGTGGTCTCTGCACCATTGGCGTCGCTTGAAAGCATTAGTTGCTGTCACCAAGGGTTTTCGAATTGCCACTCTGCCATAAATGTTCGCAGCATGAAGTTCCTTTTTGACAGTTTTTGTTGAAACGGGGTCCTGGAGATGGCTGTTCATTTCAGATGTTATTTCGGATAAGGATTGCTTGCGCTTTCGGGCTACTATGCGCTTCAAAGTTCTTCTATCCCTATCAGCAAGCTTTGACTTTCGGCCACTGTGGTGCTTTGAAGACGTCGTCTTACCTTCTTTCGTGTATGCCGTCATAACCTTTGACACCGTACCTCTTGCACACCCCAAAAGCTTTGCTGTTTCCGTAACCGATGCTCCACTTAAACGCGTCCCAATAATCATTCCTCTTTGGAACTCTGTAAGGTCTGACATCTCAACTTATTACAGAAATTTAGAACCAAGCACGCAACATTTGTGACTACTGTTGAGACACTGATAGGTTCCTCTTCACGCTCACCAGGTGGCAGACTTCTGTTACAGGTGGCGTGGCTGTACTATAGATGTGAAATACGGCATACTTTTTCATAGGTGTTCATATTAATTTGTTCCCCATCTGTATATTGCTATAGTTTCTAGGCAAAAATTAAGTTATTAAACGGTATAGGATGCATCACACGATTTTCTATCAGTTGCGTGTATTTATCTTATGCTGAGCGTACCTATACGCCTATACTGCCATGTTAAGTACACAAGTTGTATGTACATTATTTGTCTCCAGGTCATATGTAACATATTTTACTTAAATACGATGGTTTATGGCCATTTGTTAATGGAAAAGACTTTTTCAATAATTTCTGAAAAAGTTGTATCTGAATCATATAGAGTATATGGAGTCATCTGAAGTATATGGAGGTGCAAAACTTCAAGACGCTGTTTCTCGATTTGAGTTCAGTTGCTGGTACGGCTTTTGAGCTTAGCACGTTAGTCTAGAGAACATAATTACAGAACATTAGAATATTTTGCTTTGTTTTCTGCGTCTGAAGTCAATTATGTGCTGGAAAATAAATGAGTGAAATATATAGCAAATCAGTAGATTAATCGAAAATTTATTTTACAACCCCAACGTATATAATAAAGAAACCTTTTTTTTTGTAATATAAATTTTGTCAAAAAAAAAAAAAAATTCATACTACAATGATTTATATGACTACTACAAAGCAAATCAAAGCAACAATATTCATATTCACATCTCGCAAAGCGTTAAAAAATATTTCTGATAATCTAAGTTCAATAACATTTTATATTTTCATTTACTAGGGGTTAGAAGTAGTTTTAAAAATTATTTGTTGGTAAAACTTTACGAGCTTTTTCAAAAGAAATTAATCAAAAAGACAATTTGGGTTATTTTTTCTCGCTGGCCAATTCCTTTCATTAATCTATTTTTTCAAATTATCGTTTGTCGATATACATGGCGATCAAATTATCGTCAGATACTTCATCGCCTCATAACTGTTAACCATCTTTTAGTGATAAATGTGAAACGACCTATTCCAACGATTGGAGAAGTTAAAAAAATGGGTTTTCGAAGAGCTCTACTAGGGAGAAATAAAATCGTCTGGCCGTAAGCAATTTAATCATTGCACTTCATTACATTTGATTGTTTGTTGCCAAGAGACGATGGATGGTGCAATCATAAAATTCCAGAAAATAATCTACTTATTCGTCATTAATCTTGCTAAATTGTTTTATCCTTTTTTTTTGTTTCATGAAACTGCATAAAAAAGGGGTTGATATTCCAAGAAATGGCTCCCTACATTCCTTAAATGAATTAAGATCACGCAAGATTTTTTCTCTCAGGTGGTGTGGAAAGGATATGTTGTGTTGAAAGGATTATTATATCATCTTAGAGTTGATTAAAATTAACTTATCTCTCTTGAGGATTAAATTCAGTAATAAATATTAACTTGTGCCTTACCAAAATAAAATGAGTGACGGTTAAACATTGTTATGTTTTTGACTGCTATATGAGTGTATTGCAACGTGATGAACTTTGCTATGCATAGTGTTTACAAACTAATTGACCATAAAGATGGTTTTATTGAATGTAATTTACAGGGAGAAATTGGAAGAATATATTATCGTAAATTAGAGAAACTGTCCAAATTTACCATAACTGGGAGGGGGAAAATGGTATTGTCCCGTTCTAAACGGGACGTATATTATCACCTTAGATATGCCGTGTTGCCTTCTGGAATGAAGTTAGGAGCTGTTTCTGAAGATCAGGTTTGATCACCAGGCCTACACGCCACATATTGCTCACTCCTGTTCAAAACGTCATAACTCAAAAATTAGCGATTTTAATTTCTGCCTTTTTACTTTCTTCTATATCTAATATATAGAAGAAAGTATTGGATTCGTGCAAATTTTCGAATTCCGAATTTTGACGGATTCGAACGTTTTGAGGTGTGCTGAGTCCATTTCGACTATTTTTGGAAAATGTCTGTCTGTCTGTGTGTGTATGTGTGTGTGTCACGTCTGTGTGTGACCAGTTTTTTGTGGCCGCTCTACAGCAAAAACTACCGCATGAAATCGAACGAAATTTGGTACACATATGTGCTTCTATGTGAACTTGTGCCCATTGGTTTTTGGCGCGAATTCCTCCAAGGGGGGTGGAGCAATGGGACGTTTTTTGAGTTACGCGTGATTGCTATTCCTCAGGAAGTAACTGGCGGAATCAAACAAAATTTGGTCCATATGTTGCCAGTAACAGGAACAGGTGCTGATTCAATTTTGGTGTCAATAACTCAAACGGGGGTTGAGCTATAGAACGTTTTTGTCGTTAATTGTGACTGCTGTATCTCAAGAAATAATGAACGGAATGAAAGAAAAATTTATCGGCAAGTAGCCCTTAGTGGGTATAAGAACTGATTTTATTTTGGTGTCAACAGCTAAAAAGGGGGGGTAGCGCAATCGCCCGTTCTTTTTTTCCATTGTGAGTGCCCTATCTCAAGAAGTAATGCTACGTTCTGGTTGAAATTTGGAATATATGTGAATCCATATGTAAACAGGCTTTGGTTCAATTTTGACGCCAATCGCTCCTAGAGGTGTTGATTTTTTTTTTTTTTTTTTTGCGAATAAAAATAGCTTTATTAATGCATAAGAAAAATAAATCGTAATAGATTGTCGTCTGCGTATTTCTCGTGATTTTAATTGTATGGAAACGATCGGAAATATTATCTCAATGATTTAAAATTTTTAACTGTTGCCATTTTATGTTTGTTAACAAATAAAATATTTGGAAATAATTCAAGCAAGGCTTTTAAAATAACTTTCAATTTTCGCTCTTTTCTTTGCTTTTGTAATAATTCAGACATTGAGATGGTCGTTAAGTTTTTGCATGTGTAATTTTGTTTTTGTTGGGGATATTGCTTCCTCGTCAAGCATGGGGAGGGATCAGAAAAAAAAAGAAAAATATAGAAGAAAGTTTCGTGATGGCCACAACATACTAGTTTTGAACTGCCATGAATGAATTGCACATTTCTGCATGACCTGCAGCTCTATAACTTAATAAGTCGCCGTTTGAGAACAAAAGTGTCGTATTTGCATTTTCAAGTATTTTCGGAATATTCATTTTAAGAATGTCATGCATTGGACTTTGCTTGATCCATTAGAAATGAAACATCTGGGTTGTTTAGTGAAAGATGGTATTAATTATTCCAAAAACAGCGATGCACATAATGGGGTCGTTTCCTAAATTTTAAAAGTAATTTTTCTTAAAGAATATGCTTAGAAACATAGGATCTAATCATTTTTTAAATAATTTGTTTAAGTTTAATATTTAAAAAAAAATGCTTAAAACGTTGCGCTTACATTCTTTACATTTCTTGCCGATGACATCACAAATGATGAAATGCCATTCTGTGTTGCCATTCACAGAGCAAAATATTTAATTCGCATCTTTACTCACGTGTATTGGCAACGATATGGTTGATAGCTAGCGTAGAGCGCAATTTTAATTCGCTTCTTGATTATCATAATGTGGAAACGCGGTGCAAAATGCGCCAAAGAGCAACATTTGTGACGTTATCAAGACCACGCCTTGTTTGCAAAATCGGACATTTTAAAAAATTAATTAAAAAATAACTGTTGGGAAAATGATAGAATTTTCTGGGTTCATGTTACTTTTTTTGCTTATTCTATCAATTTCAGTGACTAAAAGTAGTACTTTTGACTAAAGGAAACAACCCCATTAAAAACATTTTTCACCCGTATTTTTTTTATTAAGAGCGCAATATTTGCTTTTATGTCGGTATTGCCGGTGTAGTTAGGAGAACAATTATTGTTAACAATTATGACATATTTTGAGTTATTTCAAATTGTATTTTTGAAATTTAGGGCTAGAACGTCATAAATAAAACGCAACTTTTGAAAATTACGTTTTTTACTCTTCTTCATGAAACAGAGAAGAAACATATTTTTTTTTTGTAAAGACCTTTTTTTGTAAAAGTTCAATAAGTAGCTTGAAATTTAGTTTTACTGCAGGATATTTTACTTTAAACTTTAAAATCACTCTCCTGAAAAATGACGTTTTTTAAGATATGACGTTGTTGAAAAGAGTGAGCGAAATGTTGTGATACGATTTCCTTTCGTTATTCTGCAAATGTCCCATCGGTAAATAAGTTTTTGCGGAAGAGTTATTAGTATGTTTCTGTTGGTCAAATTAGCTGAAGCGCATATTGTTCATTTTAGTTCAGGAAGTATCTGAGGGTAGACTTGCTTGGTCAAAATATCGCGCGACAAATGTTGCTCCCAAAATGTTACCGCACAAAATGTCACAATGTTAAAATGTCGCAGCAAAACGTCAAACCAAACGAGTTTAGGGGCCATTCATTAATTACGTAACGGTGATTTTCGCAATCTTTTATACCCCCAAGGGTACGTAAGTTTTTTCTGACCCTTCCCTCTATTCTTACGTAAGATTCCATTTTGTTTTTCAAAATAATAAAATAACAAATCTTATATCACTGGAATCGTTATTAAATTCACTGTTAAATAATTTCAAAAACCTTTTTGTGTAAAGAAATATTTACTAAAAAGTAAGAATCTAGGCTGAATGTTTTTTCAACATTTGTTGCACATGATGCGATATTAATTAAAAATAAAGCATGCCAGACATAGATTTTTTAAATAAAATTTTACAATTATTCATTCTTTGTAAAACAAATAAAAACAGCTCATCCTAATACGTTTTTTACCTTCCAGACGCAAATGAAATATGATCCCTACCATACCATTTGACCACGCGATTTCTAATGTAAAATATCGACTTGGAAAATATCACGTAAGAATGGGCTTGACCCTCCAAAAGTAAGGCTATGTAGACATTTCCCACCCCTTCCCTCCCTCCCTTCGGCACCCTTACGTAATTAACGAATGGTCCTTTACATTTTGTCATTTTCTGTCTTCTTTCCTGAACAAAAATGAAAAATTTGTACCACAACTAATTTGATCGACGTAAACATGCTCACTAATGTCGTAAGAACTGATTAACCGACGGGCCAGTTGCAGAGTAGCACAAAGATGTGATATCGAACATTTGTGATAATCGTAAACTTGGACTGTTTCACTAACCTTACAACAATATGACCTTCAATTTTTCCTGTAAATTACATTCAATAAATCGCTGTATTTGGTCAACTGATTTGTAAACATCCTGTATTTGACCAAATAACAAATTAATGTTTTAGCAGTTTGATGCCAGAAGAAGTGAAGAAAAATTGCTTAATGGTGTTTCTTTCTTATTAACTACTCCCGGTAAAACGTGACAATGCAGACGAAAAATAATATTGTGCATGGCACTTTTATTTGTAAATTAAATCTAGTGCAGCATGTACACGAAGTTTTTTAGTTTAGTATTTTACTTTTATGCGTTATTAGTGTTTATTTAGATTTTACATTATTCTAATGCCGGTTTATAATGCAGGGCGATTCTCGAAAAAATGTCCCGTGCGTAAGGCTAAGTTTTTTATTTTATTCAAGTAACTAATAATTAAATATGGGATTTACTGCTAAGCTTTGATAGTACATTAAACCATGTATTATTCCCCAACAGCATTATTTTTTGAAAGCTTTGGTTAGCTGGAAAAAATAAAAAACATAGCGTTACGCACGGGACATTTTTTCGAGAACCGTCCTGCAGACTATTTTAGGGTTTTCATCTGTAAACAATTCTGCTGCTGAGCTGAGAAAAAGCATTTTAAATACGTTTTTTAGTCTTATATATGTATTAAGAGTTTTGAAATCGACTGAAAATATTTCCTTTAAATTCTTTAAAAAACCCTTCTAGTTTACAAAAATTTTGCGAGTTTGTACTCATTAACCTTTTATACGTATACATTACATTCACTGATCGAAACAATTTTGTAGCTGTTTTACAAGAAAAGAAAAATAAGACAAAAGATACTTACAAAGGCAATTTTAGTTTTCTGCATAAGACTGACAGTGTAAATGTTCACAGTTTACGAGGGGCGACTCCAGAAACGCATAAGAGAACGAAAAAAGAATTAAAGTAAGTGCTTGAAACGATTTAAAAGAATGTGTTTGTAGAATTTATTTCGCTTTTAGGAAAACAGAAAAATCAGATATTAGCTCTATATAATATATATAACTATATAAGCTCCGTTGTTGACACAATGGCAATAAAATGTAGTGCAGTTGAAAATATAATGCTGTTCTAGAAATAACATGTTTATAAATGCACAAAAAAGTAATAAACAATCTTAACACATTTAGTTCAAGAGAAAGTCAATATGTAAAGGCGGGCTTGAGGACAAAATATTGAAAAATTCTGTTTAAGCTACAACAACACACAGGCATTTGTGTTTGAAAACCTCTCCAGAAATTTGCTCCTAAAGAAAACTTATTTATATACATTTTGCATAAGAAAAAATACTTAATGTCAATTTTGCTTAAGAAGCACTCTTAAAGTAGAATATTGCGTAAGAAAAACTGTTCCGTATGAACTTTCGCGAAAAAATATTTTTCGATCCACAGGGAGTCAAAATGACCTAGTAAAAATATTCGCAAAGAGAGGAATTTCAAATTATTTATTAATATTTTTTATTTATGATCTTAGATAACTCTAGGGGTAGAAAATGTAAAACATATTTCTCGCGATCATTCATCAATAAGACGTAATGATGAGCTATTCGTTTAGAGATGAAATAAAAATCATTTATGTAATTTTCTACCCTGAAACGCAATTTCGTCCACTAGTTTCGTTTGTTGTAGTTTTCCTGAGCCAGCTAGGCTGGAAATTTGAGGCGCGCTGCTTCACTTTTCAAACGGTGCCGTAATTTGGTGTGAAGCCCGGCTTCCACAGTACGCACATGCCATAAGGACCCGTTTATAGGGTAGGCAACCATTCACAGCAGAGCAACACATTCACACAAAGTAAGGCCGTAAGAGAGGGAAAGTACATCCATGTCCGAGCCAGGATTTGAACTCGAGACCTCCCCATCGCAGTCAGAGCTCTCTGACCGCTAGACAAGGCGTTCGTCACTAGTTTCGTTTAAATACAGTGGCTCCCAAAAATGTTCGTACACCTACGATTCTCAATGAAATACGCCACTATTCATTAGTTAAAACTAATATTTTGGAATGGGTATTTAATTATAAGATCTATGATCTATTTTCAACAAAACTACATGAAAATTTTTATTAACATAATAAAACTTGATTTTTAAGAAATCAATGATCAAAAAGTGCTAGAAACTTAATCTCACAAAAGTCTTCGTACACTTAGGAAAAATGTCAAAAAATTAGTAAATAATCTAACTTTTTCCTAAGTTATCATTTAGTAGAATATCATGCAGTATTAACAACAGCTTTTAAACGTCTAGGAATAGATTTCTTTTCTTTCTTTCTTTTTTTGTGCAATTTCTGAGTAAGTGTTCAGCCACACTTTGAGTCTTTCTGTTTCTAGTTCACTTTTCGTTTCAATGGTGTATTTTCGTAATCTATCCACCAGATATCTCCAAATATGTTCCATTAATTTTAGATCTGGCGATTGAGGAGATATTTCTAAATTTAAAGACAATTTTTGAGGCACCAAACGCAAACGTTTGCTTCTTATCGTTATCTTGATAAAAAACAAAGTTGTTTCTGATTACCAAATTTTGGGTTAATAGTTTGAAATTATTTTTAAAAATATTTAAATGAACAGCATGATGCATTATTTCTTCAAAAAATTCCAAACTTGCAAGTCCTGATGCTGATAAGCACCCTCACCACAAGAACATCTTCACCGTCCTGATTAACTGATCCAACTGAGTTCTTCAGATTAAATTCCTCAATTTTTCTTCTATTTACAATTATACAAAAATTAACCCCAAAATGTTGAATTTATTTTTATCTATATGTAAGACGTTATTCCAAAATGTTTTGAGCTTATTTTTCATCAATTTTACGACGGAAAGCGTAGGCTTTCTGTTTTTCGCACGAACAAGAAATTTTTGCGGGAAGTGGTCCCATTCAATCCAGCTAATCAGAAAACTTGGCGAAAAATTTTAGGCGAAAATTAAACGCAAAATGTTTCATTTAATTCTGCAGAAACTTTTTCAGCACTCAAATGTGTATTTTTCATAATTTTTGTAACTGTAAATCTCCGATCACGCTTTGTTAACTTTGCCAGTTGACCATTTCTTACCTTGTTTTCAATCAAATTCTTGTCTTTAAAGCATTTTATCAAGCACTTCACTGTAGACTGGTATAAGTTAACTAATTTAGAGACATTTCAAACCAATTTACGGCTACTGTAAGGGGAAAAAATCAAATTTCGAACCGTGTTTGTTGTTTTTTTACACATACCTGCCATTTAAAAATAATAAGCAGAATATTAGGGAATAAATAAACAAAAAACTCAAGTCAAATGACTTTACAGTGTCATCACAATGCAAAAATAATAATAAAACGACATATAATAACTTTAATCATGAATTTATTCGAAAATATTTCAGTGTACGATGACTTTTGTGGCGTATTTTTTCTCTGTCTCTTCGTTTCTTGACAAATTTCAAAAATAAAATCTGGCAATATTTTGAAAAAAAAAAAAAAAAAAAAACTACTGGGTTTTATTTAGAATGGCATAGGAATGCTGTGAAAAAAAAATTGGATTTTCTATTCGAATTCAGTTTTGCGTTATTTTGATTTTACTACAAAATTTCAAGGTGTACGAACACTTTTGGGAGCCACTGTATTATATTGCAAAACGTTCTTTGCACTTTCATGTAATATTACTTATGAGACAACACTTTAAATTGCTTATTTAAAATCCATAGTTATACTACGAACAATTTTAATGAAATAGTTTTGCTCCAAACTGGTTACAAATAAGGCATCTTTGATAGCTTACTAAGTTATTATTTGATTTCTTATAAACTTGAATGTTTGTCTGTTTATTTCCTTATTTTTATGAACGCAGTACAAAGCTACAAACCTTGAGGATTTAAAGCAGTCGAAGGAAATGGGGTATGGTATATTGCCTTTTGTCAAAGTTCTATTTTGAGAGCTCTATCCTATCTTTAAAATCTTTCGTATTGATTGTTTTTTTTTCCAAATACGCGGCAGTGTTTCTTAGAATTTCCTAATCTTTTACTTCAAAAAAAAAAAAAAAAAAAAAAAAAAAAAACAACTAAGAATTGCGTCATTTAAAAGCATTAATTAATCACATTAATTGGGAAAATATTCCAATTATAAGAAAATCAAAATGCTGTTCCAATTAAACTTCTTTTTGTTTTTCGACACGTGTACACGTTGCGTGCTGTAAAATTCATAGAACCAAATTAAAAGATTATAGAAATTGAAATTACTTATTTTCGGGCATGTTTCTAACTATAGAGATCTTACTACACAGTACAATAAGAATTATTTTGCAGTTAAAGAAGCGGAAGTGACTTTGATTCCAATTTAAATGTATTGTAATGATTTTACTTTGTCGAAAAGAAACGGGTACCTGGGAAAAAAGTATCTATAGCAAAAAAAAAAAAAAAAAAATAAAATAAAAATAAAAATTAATAAAAACTAATAAAAAAAAAATGAATAAAAAAATGAAATAGATAAATTAAAAAATTAGTTCGAATTTTCGACATCTTGAGTTGAAATTATTCTTTTCGCAATCGTCACGACTTGCGATAGGACCCTACTCACTGGGTCTTATGTGTACGCGTATGTGTGTAGGCCAGTGTGTGTGCAGGCATGTGTGTATGTGTAGGCATGTGTGTATGTGTAGGCATGTGTGTATGTGTAGGCATGTGTGTATGTGTAGGCGTGTTTTATTTATAGATGTTTTTCCAGAAGAACGTGATTTTGCACACAAGACCCCTCCCTCCTTCCCTGTTATTTAATGAAAAATCTGCTTGAGTTAAGCCTCGGGAAAAAAATGAACGGAAAAGCGTACGATTTGTAGCCATAGTGACAAAAACATAGTCTTTTCAATAAATATCTAAAGCAACGAGCTAGACTTATTCTCGTCGTCATGGTAATCTGAAAAAATCGGATCAACGTCATTTGCGGTCACGTGAGAGTAATAAGTATTAGTAAATAGCAGTTCAGTTTAGTTCAGCAAATCTCTTGGCGAAATGAACTACGGTGACTGCAAATTTGCAGCACTGGGCAGTAAGAATTTCTTTACTTGAACATGTAACTTGACTCTCTGTCCCGTTAGATCATTGGTTCCCAACCTGATGGTAATTACCTTCAAAGAGGTAAAATAGGATTGTCGAAGGGAAAAAGATACGCTCATAAAATGGATCAGTCCCTAGACAAAGTTTTACGAATCAAATCTAACTAGCACAATCGATAATTACTGGTAACTAGAAATAAAAAATGAATTAAAGCGTTAGTACATTGGAAATATTTGGTAATAAACTTGATTGTTAATTAAAAACAATGCTCATTGACCTAATCTGCCCCAGATACAGTCGAGTCCTGAAAGCTCGGCCTAATGTGAACTTCAAAGTGGCCGAATTTGCGAAAATGCCGGTTTATTAAGACCTAGCGAGCAACAAGTTTTTCGCTGCGGATCTGGCCGAGTTTTCTGTATTCGGCTGGATTACCAGGTACGAAGTTTTTGAGACTAGTCTGTGTTAATGAAACTGCTAGAGCAGAGCAATATCAACCTTCTACTCAATAGTACGGGGTTTTTTTTTGGTCTGAATGTTTAAAATTATTTAAATAATTATTTATTTACTCTTCGCAATGGGGTCGTTTCCAAAATTTTAAAAGTATTTTTTTTTCTGAAAGAGCATGGTTTAAAACATAGGATCCGATCATTTTTGAAATAATTTGTTTAAGTTTAATATATTAAAAAAATTACTTTAATCGGTGCGCTTTCATTGTTTACACTTCTGCCGATGACATCACAAATGATAAATTGCCATTCACTGTTGCCATTCACAGAGCAAAATATTTAATTCGCATCTTTACTCAAGCGTATTGGCAACGATATGGTTGATAGCAAGCGTAGAGTGCAATATTTAATTTGCTTCTTGATTATCATAACGTGGAAACGCGTTAAAAAGATGTGCCAAAGTGCATCATTTGTGACGTCATAAAGACCACGCCTTGTTCGAAAAATCGGACATTTTAAAAAATTAATTAAAAAATAACTGTTAGGAAAATGAAAGTATTTTCTTGGTCCATGTTATTTATTTATTTATTTTTTGTTGTTTCTTATTCTATCAATTTCAGAGTGACTAAAAGTAGTACTTTTGACTGAAGGAAACAACCCCATTTCTGGAAAAAAATTTCAATGGCTAATTTATTTTATAGACTTAACATTTTGGGGGTATTTACTAATATACAGCGTGCCCACGTTTTGCCTGCATGATCTCTATTCCCGCAAACGTTAATCCTAGATGCATAGAGTAGAAGCTCGCTTATTCGGCTCTCGTTTATCCGAATGTCCGGATCATATTTTTAGTCTTTTAATTTTTTTTATACTCACATAGACAACTTTGAGTGGTAAAACAAGAAGAAAACTACTGTGAGATCCCGTTACAACGACCTTCAAAGGGCACAAATTTTGTTCGTCGTAGGAGGAATTTCTGTGTGATGGAATTCAAGCAAGTGACAACTAAATCGGGACTGAACATTTATGTCGTTAAAACGGGTAATTCGTTGTATCGGTATTCGTTGTAACGAGATATCACTGCAAAAGTACACTATATGTTCGCTTTTTAAAAATCTATCTTTACTTATTATAAAACTGCAAGTCTCTCTGTCTGGATGTCCGGATCTCTCTCTGTCTGGATCTCTGTGACGCGCATAGCGCTTAGACCGTTCGGCCAATTTTCATGAAATTTGGCACAAAATTAGTTCGTAGCATGGAGGTGGACACCTGGAAGCGATTTTTCGAAAATTCAATTTTGTTCTGTTTCTATTCTCATTTTAAGAAAAATTTTCCGTGCAAATTACCATAACGTGGACGAGGAAGTTGCCAAATTTTCATAACGTGGAACCGTAACATGGGCGACCAAATTAACATAGCAAATTAACATAGAAATTTACCATCTATTATTTTTAAATATAGAGGCGAACCAAATGACCTTTTAATTTTCTACTACGGGCAAAGCCGTGCGGGTACCACTAATGTATAATAAAGCGTTTGCTTGACTGCGCTTCATTCAAACCGCACGCGTATTTGAAACAGAAGGCAGCGGACGAATTCTTTTAGACGTGATGAGAAAATTCATTTTATATTGTGTAGCGTCTCCTAAACAATTCTATGTATTATGTTATTATGGTACAGAATACGTTTTTTTTTTCTTCTTAATCGTAATGAACGGTAAGTCTACTTATTTTAAGATTTTCCTTTTCATATTATCTATAGTCTCCGGATTATCCGGATTTTTGACAATCTAGGTTGCCTCTGGTACCAGTTAATCCGGATAATCAAGGTTCTATTGTACTTCCAACTGAAAACTTTTACAAATAAAGACGTAGAATTAGCTATGAAAAATATAGCCAAGGGCGCCCTTATAGCGGGCCAAGGGGGCCCCCCCCCCACGAGTCCCCCTTAGAAACTAGAACTTCCTTGCTTTTAGTACTTTTTCTTTGCAAAAATGTAAAAAGCATTTCTTCTCCAGCCATTAATGAATAAGTTATTAAAAATGTCAACTTTTGATGACTCTAATCTGTCCTGAAATTGGTTTACATGGGGAAAATATCCTGCTACACCATGGTTAAAATATCTGAGCCCCTTCCTCCCCTTGCAATTTTGTATATGGACGCCCTTGAATACAGTAGAATCTCGATTATCCGAACTTCGATTAACCGAGGTTTCTGTTAACCGAGCCAATAATGAAGACTATTTTTCAAAAAATAATGTAAATTTGATAAAATAAGGAATTTTCAGTTTGAGAATAAAAGTATTTTCTGGAAATTTGTATGTTTTTAATAATGCATCTTTCAATATTTAACTTGGTATCGCTGAAAAAAATTCAATTGACTTTTTAAAACTTACTACAAGTTATTTTCTATTTTAGTTTTTCGAACTGTAAAACATTCCTTTTTATCTGTCCATCTTTAAAAAATATTCTATCGTATGTTTAAACCATTTACATCCAAAGCACCCAATCAGCTCGGGTAATCGATGTTCTACTCTAAAATATAAACTAATATTATGAAGATAGAGAGCGGATTCTTGTGTGTTTATATGTTCGAGGTAATCTCTGGAACCACTGCATCAAATTGAAAAATTCCTTCACTATGTGAAAAGCGCAATCTTACTGAGTGACATAGGTTATAAATTATGCATACGTGTCTTTATACCATTTTTTAAAACTAATAAGTTCTCTTCGCTACCAGTTTATGTTTCGTACGGTTTTGTTCTTATATACGTAAAAACAAACCTAAATTGCTCTGCACCTGCAAAGATAAAATGGTTAAAGGTTCTCCTTTAAACTAGAGTCCCTTAAAAAGGACAGGCTGACTTATGCGACATTTTGGTTCCAAGACATAATTGGATCTAACCTCGTTTCTACTATTTATAAATACGTTATGGTATTCGCTGGTTGCTATGTCGCAAAATTATTGATGTTAAGTTGAGTAAAATGTCACTTAAGGTGAATCTAGAAAGATAACTTAGTTCACAAATTAAACAAAAATGTATAGGGAAGTGTTTACTGCAATAAACCTCATTTTCATACCTTACACTGTTAAAACTACAGGTTGCGTTTGGTACCTTTCAGGGGTGAAACGCTTGTTCACCAACGACACCCAATACGGAGCCGAAATGGCACTTCTTACTAGAGCGAAAACTGGGCACCTTTTAAAAGACAGACAGGGGGGGGGGAAGAAGGAAACTTCGAAGAGAAAAATGGCACCCTCACTGATTTCTACAGTAGATCCTCTTTCCCCCTTCCCCGTACTGTGTGCGTTTTTGAATATTATTGTGTTCTATTTATTGTTTGGGTTTATGATAGACAACGTCTTGGTACTTTTTTTTACATTGAATTCATTTTGGATTAAAACTTGTCATTTAAGGCATTTGATCACATTTCACACTTTCCAACATAATTTAGAAGTGCTCATGACTTCAATTCCTCTATTTGAGTTCTAACTCTCATAAAAACCCTTGGATTGCTTAGTAGTTTTAAATGATATTGACATTTACTATAGCATGATACTAAAAATTAAGAGTGTAGGCATTTATGGCTAATTTACAGGCACAGCCAAAAATATTCAGTTATATTACAATCACTGAAAAATCAAATCGTTTCATAAAATGCAGGCGTTTCATAAACGTTCAAAATATTTTAATCAAGAGTAACATATTGATGTGTATTATATGGTTCGACATTTGAATATCCTATTTGAACATAAGTAATCTAAAAAAGCACTTTTTTTTCTTTGTTAAATAGAAACTGTTTTGACATGAAATCAAAACAAATTTTTAGCATCCGACATAATGAAAAGCATTGGAAACAGAAATTAGAGAGAGACAAAAAAATAAACGCGTCTAGACACTGCATTCGTTTTCTGAAATAACACCAACGAAATATTTTCACGTAATGAGTCATGGCATGAAACACACAGAAAGATGTCTTTTTAAAGCTTTTTTTTTCTCTGCTACGTCTACGCAGTTATTTTATTGAGCAGATAAAGACATTTAGTGTATCTGCTATAGCAGTTAGTTACATCATTGAATTTCTATCCTGGTTAATTATTAATTATTTCGTATTGCTAACAATAAACATTTTTGGGGAAAACCCGCGAGACCGCATACGTGACAAGCAATGAACACCATATATTATTACACGTGATAGAAAAAGCCATACATCACTATATTAAAACGATTAACTATAAACAATAAGTAGTAGTCAGTTTACTTTGTTGAAACACAACTCTGAGAACACTAAAAGCTTGTTGAAAAGCCTTAAATGTTATACCATGATTAAATGCCTGTACTTACGCAAGCTTTTGAAGGTTTGTCCCAGAAATGTTGAGTTTTAATTCAATTTTGTTGTCTATTCAATGTGAAAATTTTTCAATGTACCAACAACTACGTTGCAGAATCGTTGTCCGCCATTAAAGTGGCTGAATTGAACTTATGCCGGAGTGCACAGAGCATGTGCGAGCGAGGCAGCTTTGCGGAGGAAAAGATTCGCTATTGGCTACTGCGTGGGCTGATGGCCCTTCATTACCTTCTTTCATCCACTGAGGTGTTAAAAGATATCGGAACAGTATTTCCTAGCATCCATGGCACCCTGTGACTCCGTCTTTGCACCCTACGGCAGAAAATTGCACCCAGCTGGCCCCTCTGGTTATAACAGTGTATTTGTTTTTCATTTGTATTAATTGAATCGTCTTCATTTACAGAATAAAATAATCAAACATCAATCAGGCAACACATCTAAAGCTTGGATAGCAGTTTTCTGCAATGAGGCTTTTGCACAAATACTGTTTTTTTTTTTTCGTCCGACGAATTTGGAATCAAAATGTCAGATAAGTCAGCTCCCCTTATATAGTAGCCTTACTTTAAACTGAAGGCTGAGGGATGGGCACATGTGAAAGATGAAAATATCACGATGCCAGCAGGAGAACCGCCGAAACTTTTTCCTGTATTTGAGGCTGCAGAAGATCGGGTTAGTCGCACCTAGGACATTGAAAACCGTTTAGAGTCGCATAATGTTTACGCTTCAAAATTTAATTAAATGAAATATACCTGCGATTCGCTTCGGGAAAATTAGTTTTTTAATTCAAGTAGTGTAGATAGATGATAATAATCCGTGTTTCTGAAAGTTGTAATTTTGCATGCATTCAATGAAGTACGTTTAGTTTAGAAAATTATTAACTGAAAGAGTAATTGCACACAATTATCGTACTTTCAAAGCTAAGACAATGAACAAAAAACAGTGGATAGGAAAGAATTTGACATAGAAGAAGAAAAAATAAATAAAAATTATTTGCAGAGCTATTCATTATGATGACCGTATTTAAGCATTTTAAAACGATACAATAAAGTAATATAAATCACAAATAGCCCATCAGAAGGAAATTACCAAACAAAAAAGGGGGCACATGAAAAAAGCAAGTTTCCCGATGAAAATGAGTGCAACATTTTAAAAGACTCACCTTTTAGACGAATATACAATATTCATTTTAATAGCTAATCTGAATTCGGTCACATAACAATTCATTTGAAATATTTTCGTGGTCCTACATATTTACAAAGTCGATTAACAGTTAAAGATCCTGCCAACCTATCAAGCAGCATATAAAAAACTCGGTTTTCTAGACAGCGACATATCTTGGAAAACAACCTTAGTTTATACATGTAACTTTCTGACTCCGCTCCTAAACTCAGATAATTGTTTACAACTATTTTAACTTTTATGTCAATTTCTAAACCCTATTGCTTAATGGCAAACATTTGAAAAAGATCTCTTTGATGACATATTGCAAGGAGAGCGAGCATCAGCAGAAATACTTTGATTGTCGTTCAATGTTAAGCGATATAAAAATTAAAGGCAATATTTGTGAATGAAGCGGACACTCAACAGGGGACTTCTTTTTGCCACCGCCGCAGAGAATCAACGAAAAAATTCCATCGAAACATGATTGGTACATGAAAACCAGGAACGTAAATTAATGTTGATCGACCTACCCGGTGGAACTGGAAAAATTAAATTCAACACTATCAAAAATCAACCAACAGGCTTCTGTGAAGTTTTTTCGCAGAACTGCAGGGAGTTTAATTAGAGGTATAAAAACTGATCATTCCACATTTAAACTTTTTTGAATATCAGAAAGATTCCGTACTTTTAACAAGAAAAAACGAGCAATTGGGAGAATTTCTCTAATAGGGTACTGCTTTGGACTTCTCTTCATGCTTCTAAAATTGAAGGCGATATCCTAATAATTTTATTGCGCAACTTTTATTTTTTAATCTCTTCAATGGAATTCAACCCGAACGTAATTCACGACGGAATAATATGATTTCGAGTATTGTTCTTATTGCACCAGCAGCAAATCAGTTGACTCATATTCCTTGCACCCCCATGGTCCCCGTACATTTTCTTTTAAAATGAAATTTTTTTATGCCATTACCATCCTCAAACGTACAACTGTACGATGCGCAGTGCAACGTTACATACGGGAAGATTGTATTGTTCAGTGGAAATTATATGTTGGTCTTTCTTGATCTGGAAATGTAGTAAATGAATTTGTGTCAAACCTCATAAATGTGAAAGAAAAAAAATATTGCTCATATATGATAAATTTCCAAATTAAATAGTACCTTTATAATATTTATTTAAGATAGATAGTTTTTTTTGACCCGAACTAGGTCGGGACTGGCCTCTAGTAGTGAATAAAGACGAAATACATCTTTTTTTTTTTTTTTTTTGCGTTTCCCAGGTCCTACGAGTTATATTTAGAGAGATCCACTAAATGAAAAAAAAAAAAAAATATTAACACAAAAAATTCAAAACATTTAAGATCAAATTTTAAGGAAATATTTGAGTTCAAAATTCTAAGGGACCGTGCTAAAAATGAGATGGGAACATGTCACTCTTTTAGAAGGACAGTGATGACCACTAGGGTGGAACAAAAAACGAAAGTTTGAATCTTAATTTGGAATGCCTGCCAAAAGCTGTGCATGTGTAAGTATTAAAAACATGTAAAATATTATCAAGTTTGAACAACTCTTTGAGGGTCCTACCAAAGCTTGAATTTCTCCAAAAATAGAAAAAAAGGTCAATTTTCCAAAATTTTTATGAAAATACTAGTGTTTTAAATTTTTTTTATAACACGGTTAAAATGCTTCCTTTGAACACTGTTTTCATGTATCTTCCCAATTATTTACAGTCTTTGCACCATTAAGTTCGCACATAAGCCCTTAAGTTTCGCGAAATTAACCAAAAACTGACTTTTTTTTAAGCTCTTTTGCACATTGCAATATTTCTTCTTTTAATGTCCAGTTTTCTTTTTTACAACGCTTGTACAGAATGCAGTTTCAAACGAAGTGAAGATAAACTTGATTACATTAACAGCCTAGGATCCAATAAAAAAGAAATGACTGCATTTCGAGTGCCATTCTACCTTTTCCATCTGCCGAGTCACATGTATAAGTATAAATGTATTATTCTTTTTACATTAGAAGTAAACCATCAAAATGATTTAGTTGTATTAACTAAAAAAACATAGAGAAGTGCATTGGTTACAAAGAATGTATATTTACTCACATACAGTCGCTCTGACATATAAACATCAATATTTCACAAAATGAGGGACTTGAAAAGTATCAGTTAGTTAAAGCCACATAAAATGGTCAGTTTGTCACATCCATTCATGAAACCGCTTTGAAATTATTTTTTTTTAATTCAAACGATGACACGATACTTTGAAGTTTGATTTTTGCTCATATGAGCCATCTTTTGCCAACTGACTAATCACAAACAAAGAAAGCTTCTGTCACCATATTAGCACAGCGTTCCACGACCTGCGTGTGACAGGGGAACTAATCGAACGCAAAATCGGCGTTGGTGTTTTTAATCTATTGTTGAATATTTTGATTAGATAGGCCAGCTAAAAAATAGGAGAGGGGTGGCAGTTATTACACATTCTTACCGGTTGATAACATCATAATAGTCTGATGCATTAAAGTTAATCTTTGAATTATAGAATTATCTTATTTCTTCATGAACAGAAGCCACTTGTCTGGCCTTCATAATTTTCGCAAACGCAGTTCTCAGATGTACTTCTTTCATCAGTGATCACAGTTAAGAGAATTTTTTCCGGGTGGCAAAAATAGGCATTTCGTTGAATGACAGGATCAATATTTTTTTCAGATTTTCACTTACGTTACGAGATGCTGTAATAACACTAATGAGGAACAGCACAGTTTTGTTTCAATTCCAGAAGAAGAAAAATTTGCAACGGCTATACTCCCGCCAACAGAGCCATCAACATCTTTTGGTGTTGATGTCACTTCAAAAGTGGAACAAACAAGGCTTTCTCTGCCAACGCTATCAACAGTGTGCTACCAGTACGACATTTCTGGCAGATGTGCAATGTGCTGCAGCAATTGCTTCAGAAACATTACAGGATTTTGGTCCTGTATCAAATAATTATCGCTCTAAAGTCGTTGATAGGAATAAAATTCGAAGACAGCGACAGAAGTGTCACAGGTGTCACAGACGAAGTAAGTGCTTCTCTTCAAAACCTGCAAACTAGAAGTGAAACGGTTTGAAAAGTATTTTTCGATAGTCGAAAAGACAAAACTATGACAAAAGAAATGGTTGGGGACAGATACCATAGAAGAACCATAAGCGAGGAATCCATGGTTGAAAATTGCAATTCTCTTTATTTGGGTCGTGTGACACCAACTTCTGGAACGGGAAAACATGTCGCGACAGCAATGTCATTTTTGAACACAAAATTTGTTTAAGCCTTAAGGATCTTTTAGCTTTTGGCTGTGATGGCACGGTCACGAATACCAGAAAAAAGAATGGTGTAATTGCGGCCTTAGAGAATAAAATTGGACATCCTGTCCCATGGTTAATCTGCGAACTGCATGCGAGCGAGCAGCCTTTGCGTTACCTGTTCACATTACTTGATGGTGAAACAATCCATGGGTCCATGCTGGTCCTGCTGGTCCATGTGAATTTTCGCAGGACCAGTAGGTAAATTGCTAGACAGGTGCGACAATTTACCAGTGGTGCAGTTTGATGCAATTACGCTCCTTGTCGTAGGTGCTAGGCTGTTAATGTAATGAAGTATAATTTCATTTCCATTTAAAACTACATTCTGCACAGTCATTGCAAAAAAAAGGACTTTAAAAGAAAAAATATTGCAATGTGCAAAAAAGCTTAGAAAAAGTCAGTTTTTGGAAATTTCACGAAATTTTACGAACTTGTGTGCGAACCTAATACTGCAAAGAATGTAAATAATTTTGAAGATACATGAAAAGCATGTTAAGAAGAAGCATTTTAATGGTATTAGAACAAAAATTTTGAACCTTATTATTTTCATAAAAATTTTGGAAAATTGACCTTTTTTTCCTATTTTTGGAGAAATTCAAGCCTTGGTAGGACCCTCAAGGAATTATTCAAACTTGATAATATTTTACATGTGTATTGTTTTTACACATGCACAGCTTTTGGTGGGTATTAAAAATTAAGATTCGAAATTTCATTTTTTTCGATCCACCCTATTGACCACAATTATTGAAGCAAAAAATAAAGAAAAAGAAAATAAGTCGAATTTGAACATTTTTCTTATTCTAAAATTTTCAGGTACTAGGGGACTCCGTACCTACTCGATACCCTCGCGAGCATTCGCTCCAGTGACTACTGATTTCAAAATTCCGAATCAGAATCTTTACGCGTAATGTTTGTGTTATAACCAGAGGTCACTGCCTTTCATTTGTAGATTGCTTTATAGAACTGAAGTCCGAAGAAAAAATTATTATAGTTTGAAAAAAGGCAAAATGAATTACTTTTGTAACTCGAATGGTATAATGACTAATAACGACAGTGAAAAAAAAAGACTTTCTAATCGTTGTTAAAGTTAAAAATATCAGAATGTATAATAAATCAAATTAAAGTGAGCAGCCAGAAATCACATTAGACATTATTTTAATTATCCTCTTACAATCACGTTCAAAGCGAGTTGGTTCACTCTTTACACCCCAAACTCAAAAAATGCGCCATTTGATACGTGTATCGTAAATATTTAAAAAGCTTTTAGTAAACTTCAGATCATAGCTTTTCCAATAAGGAGCAGAAAGCCATTTTGCCCGAATGGATTGAAGAATACTTTTAATACTTATTCAGATTACTTTTATTATTTAAAAGCTGTTACAACCATTATGAATATTGTAGTTCTTAGCCAGTTTTTACGGATATGGCTTTTCTGGGAACATAAAAGGAATGGTCTTTCATTTATTACGACTTCTTTAGAAAACTGACACTTTGTGAATATTGAATGGCAGAACATAGTGGTTTTCTGAGGAAGTCATTAAATGCACATGTTTTGTTTAAAAAAATAACTCTTAATGTTCTAGAGAACGGTAAATCTTTCGGAGTTATCATGTATTTTAATGCATCATATATATTGGACGAAAGCATTCCAATTAATTGGGAAAGGGGTTCAATTAAAACTTCATTCTAGTTTTTCATTCTTCTGTATCTAATATATGGGTCATTACACAGTATTTAACTGTGAAAAGTAACGCAATATCTCGAAATATATACATTTTTTTGTAGTGCAAAATCTTGTTTATTTAATTGATTACAAACATAGAACCTAAACTAATACTAAAGTAGAAAAAGATCATCAGTAAACATAAAATACACACAGTACTGTGCAGAACTACTGCACACAACATGCTAAATTAGTCAAAGTTTTAGCACTAGAATTACGACGCCCTTCGTATACCTAGAAATATGGCGGGGGTCATTCTAACCCTCCGAGAAGAAATCTGCATATTTCCCTGCATAATGTGAAATATTTGTTAAAATTAGATAAAACTAAACATATTAATATTAAATACAGTTTACTTAAATAATATGGAAAATTAGAATCATGTGTAATGAAGAATTTAAAAGGAGTTTAAAATAAACCTAAAATAACAAGCACTTTTTCAGTTGTATTTCGGAAACTACCGGTTAATGCTCCCTTTTATGAACAAAAACATTAGTAATGCTTCAAATTCTTGCAATGATGTTGTCTTACACTCATTTTTGAGTTTCTGCTCTGTTTTAGTATCAGTTAATACATTTGGGTTTCTTTTTTTCTCAAAAGGGGTCGAAATGACACCTCCTCACGCTTCTAGGTCCCTATATTTCGGGTATAAAAATACAATTTTTACATTTTTACACAGCGCGATGATTTAGGGAAAGTCTAGGAAAGATTAAACTTTTTACGAAAATACAGAGGAGCCGTTAGCAAAACAAATGTGCTGGGGGTCAAAACGACCCCTCCGGTAATTCTAGTTTTAAAATTGAAAAATGTCACTCATTTCGAGACAAATTAATTTTATTTATAGCACATCTGCTAAATTTCGCTGGCGTTTGGTTTCGTGAACATTCGGATTCCGGGTGTTCGAATAAGAGAAGTTCTACAGCATCAACTTTTTAAACTAACAATTAAATTGAAAAGAGGAAAAGAATTTGGCTTTAAAAGGCAAATAAATAGCACCATGGATTTACGAGAGTGTTAATATTTTACATGAGCGTTGCAGAGAAAAATAAAAAAATAGATTTGTTGATGTCATAAGACCCTTGTCGTTCCTCGCGGATTTAGTTGAGGGGAAAGCCATTTCACAATCAAGCGATGTCAAAAAATAAAACTTTCTTACCACGAAGACAAATCGGATTTAGTAAAATAACTTTGCTTCAGGTGAGTGGCAATAACAAAACACCGGCGGAAAGTTTTTAAAAAATAAAGATGATAAAAAGGCCATCCATCTTGATTTAAGGTTAAAGTTTAAAAAGTCATTTTTCATAAAAATTATCATTTTGCGCATAGAAATATTAATCAGTGGGATGGAGACATTTATCAAATGTATGTCATGATGGATGGCGGTATGGAACTTAGTATGAAATCTGAAGTTAACTGGGAAGAAGTAAGGATGAAATAAAAATGTATCGCTGCCATTATTGTTTAAATTTATCGCTACCGAATCAGGAAATGAGTTAAAATACAAGGTATTGATTACGTCTTACATTAGTAAAGAAACTTTTTATAAGAAACTATATATGATTTTTGCATGATTCTTTTTATACAGGGTGTCTATTATTAAACGAGAGATCTAGCGACGAAACTAGTGTTCAAAAATAAACGAAATTTTAATGAAGGCATGGGAATCTGTTTAAGCGAAGGAAAAAAACATAAAATCAAAAGTTTTGCTGAAGGAGGGCGTTTTTAGTGAATTATATTGCTTCCCAATCATCGAACCTCGATCCATGTGACTTTTAGTTTAGTGGTTTCTGAAACATGCCGTAAATTGCGATAATCCTACAACTTAATTTGATTTTAGTTAGTTGCATTTTCCAGATCATACTGTGGTCAAATGTAGAACATACTATCTCACTTGTGAAAATTCTCATGTATATAAAAGTCAATTCACTGATCGAGCAACGTTCTGATGTCATCAACAATGAAACTCGCGCCATAGCATGATAACTGAATGATATTTTTTAGTAATGTTTGGCATGCAGGAAAATGCTTTATTTTGACAAGGCTGAACTGGATCCGGTAACTCAACTATTTTACTGGTAAGATTGTAATTTTAGGAGAATGAAGAAACGAAAAAGTGGTCAACAATGAACGCTATCTACTAAAATTAAGTGTTAATTCACTGTAGTTAGAGATAAAATTTCAACTATCACAATATCACCAAACAAGCAATGACTTCGTTCAAATGTAGAAGCAATTTTCACTCGTCATACCTTGAAGGGCGATGTTTTAGTGAGATAAATAAAAATGAAATGGCCGACCACTGGATTCATACATGGCCAAGCACTGAATTTCTATGGTCGACTATTGGAGAATTGGCAAGTCTTAAAAATAGTTTAAATTTTTAAATTAAGAAGGTGCTATTTGTGAAACAATAATATAATAAGGAAAGCATCGAGTTTAGTTTTACAATACTTTTGTTGCTGCACTAATTGCTGAAATTTATATTTCTACAAAAAGTTAACAATCGAGCTCTTAGATGACCAACTAATGGTGTTTATAACCTATTAAATAAACAACTATTTTAATGTGTAGAAGGAAGTACATAAAGGACATTTTATTCCATGCTTTTGATCATTAAACTGTAGTTCAATGGCAATATACAATTAATAATAAAGTTACTCTTTGCAAATAATTAAAATATATATTTCAAAATCATAATAAACCAAAGCACTCAGGTACTTAAAATTCAAGAGACGATAACCCTCAATAGAAACTTGCTTCTTAAAATAAATAGGCAATATGAACATATCTGTCACGGTGTCAGGTTCTGGAATTTTATTCTTTAGTAATTAATGCAACAGATGGTCTTCAAATATTCAAATTTGTTTCAATTAAATTTATTTGCACTGCGTTTAATGCACAGAAGCGTAGAGTAAAAGCAGACAAGAGAAAAATTAATTAATTAAGCTCAAACACTGCTATGCTTTTTCGATGGCTCTGCACACATTGGAATTTATCAAGTCCTGTTACATTGTTCCTGTAATGTTACATTGGCTCTTAATTTGTTTGCAGAAATATTAATGAGTTTGTCGAACGGAGGTAAGGGACAGAGTAGAAGTTCTTCTGCGTGGCTTTGTGCTAGGAAAACGACAATTTAAGTTTCTAAAATAAATGGGGGGAAAAATCAAAGGATTTAACTGCACGTTTCTAAGTAACTTTTTTGCCAAAAATGCCCTTTCTGTCCAATTTCTTGAGCTCTTTCAGGACATCTATTTGTGGTCAAAGTTTCAGGCTTCATTGAAATAGCGAAAAAAAGGTTAGATTTAAATGTAAGCACGGAGTACAAGCTCGTCACATTCTTCCAAAGAGGGGAAACAGAAAGAGGCAAAGTCTGCATACTCTATGCGTACAATGAAAAACAACAGAAATCATTCCACATTGCGTAAATGTATTATTTTTCAGTCAGACGGGGCGGGGGGGGGGGACTGCCCTTCTCAACTTCCATAAGTGCAAGGTCTAACAGAGTGCCTCTAACAGAAAAAAAAAAGTAAAAAAGTGAAAATTATTCTTTTCTCGCCAGTTACATGAACTCTTTTAGTTGACGTCAAAATATTATAAACTAAACTTTTGAGTTTCTGTTTTTTGCATCGCCTTTTGTTGTTTTGCATTGACTTTTGTTGTTTAGTTTCATGAAAGCAAAATAAAGATTTTAGCGTTTTACCTACCGAGGAGCAATCCATTCGAGTTAAATGTTAGCAGGGTTAAATATAAGGCATGTACCAATAAAAAAGAGCATAAAAGTTATAACGACTAAATATTTCTGTGCTTGAAAAATAAATGAATGGATTACGTTTAAGCGCAAAAAAGTTGCAAATTACTGCAGACACGTGTTTGGGCGTTATAACGAACCACTTTTTCATTGCAAAGGAGTGTGAAGTGGTGGCTTTCCTCGGATGACTTTTCATCCAAAAGCTCACACTTCTTTATATTGAAAAAGGGGTTCCTTGTAACCCCGAAACACGTGTCTGCAGCAATTTGCAATTTATGAGCATTTAAACGTTGGTAAGTCATTCATTTATTTAGCACAAAAGTTATTTGCTTTTTTAAGGGATTTCACGAGTTCCATTGATTAATTTCGTAATGACAAAATAATATTTCAAGCTTCTAATCAAAAGAAGAAAAATTAAGGATTAAATTCGCCATAAAAAGGCTCTATATGAAGCAAAAGTCATAATATAGAAGACTTATTTTTGGATAAAAGACTGAACTTAGTGCATTCACTTACTTGAAAGACTGCAGCTCATCTGTACGTAGGGTTGCAAAATATTCAAATGCATCCAAACCTATTTTTATGCGGTGGTAGGGATCGCATAAAAAAGGTCTCAAGAAAATGACCAAAAACTTACGAAAGAACTAAGAATTGCTTCTTTGAAGGAAATCAAAATATATAAATCAAGTGATGATAATTTTGCCGAATAGTCAGACAAAATTTTCCGGATAAGGAAATTTTTCGGAGGTCACAGTAACCTCTCTTTGGGGTGCCACTGTCGTCACTTGAAGATACTACCTCGCACTCGTTTTATAAATATTTTCGTAAATTAAGCCCCAATCTGATTGTAATTTTCATAAATCAAACAAACAATCAAAAAAAGATAAATTAATTTGAATTTTGACTTTTTGAATTCTAATTATGTTTTTCGCAATCACGAGTGTGTGTGTGTGTGTATGTAGGCTCGTGTGTTTGTGTCCAGGTATGAATGTGTGTGTACAGGTATGTGTATGTATGTGTGTGTGTTTGTGTCTGTGTGCAGGCATTCTGTATGTAGGCATGAGTGTGTGGGTATGTCTGTGTAGGTGTGTGTATGTATGCGTGTGTGTGTGTGTGTCTGTGTACATGCATGAGTTTGTGTGTATATGCGTGTGTGTTTGTGTCTGTGTGCAGGCATGAGTGTGTGTGTAGGTGTGTGTATGTATGCGTGCGTGCGTACGTGTAGGATATGGATGCAATCAAGAGACGGTTTTCGTTACAGGAGCAGCATCGAGAGGTGCCGGTCGACAGTGGTGCTGCAGAGGGAGGCGGGGGAAAAATAAAATCATAGGACAACAAAACAGTCAAGTGAGAACAATAAGCAATGTGATTGCTCAAAAAAGACAGACTTGACTTACAATATATGTAAAGTAAAATATTGCCAAAATAGGTATCTATCTCATCCCCTATCGAATGTTCAGAATAGGTAGATTCATTAGTAAGCTCGACCTATTCAAGTCACTAAGTAAAATATTTAACTTTAAATTATTCGTTTAAGTAAATAAATATTTATATGCAAACAGCTCAAAGCAGCCCTGAGTGTATTCTATAAGGGAGAACTATGTTCAGCAGTGGACGTCTGACTTCTAAGACGATAGTGCAGATTAGATATTTATGTGTCTTGCGTCTCTCGGAAAAGGTTATGAGGATTGGGATGAAAATCTATGTTTAGTTTTCGTCTTGCTTTTCAAGTTTATCTAAATAAGAAGAAGTCTTAGAAACTTCGGAAAAACACGATTCCACAAGAAATTTTTTTTTCATATAGCCGAATGAGGGGCTTGGTCACTCAAGTACTATATATAAGAGAAGGATTTTTTTTGTTACTTCCTTTTACAAAAAAGGAAGTATTGTATTCGCGAAAAAATTTTCACTCAAAAATCGCCCTTAATTTCCATTTTGTTCACCCCCAAATGAATGTTGAGTTTTTTTTTCGATTCGACCACATGCGGAAAAGTGCCTAAGAATGTATAGACACGCGAAATATCCATTTTGACCATCACCGAGGTAATTACAACGACTTTTCTCGTGACGTCTGTATGTATGTGCGTATGTGTGTATGTGCGTATGTGCGTATGTGCGTATGTATCTCGCATAACTCAAAAATGGTATGTCCTAGGAAGTTGAAATTTGGTACATAGACTTGTAGTGGGGTCTAGTTGTGCACCTCCTATTTTGGTTGCATTCGGGTGTTTCTAAAGGGGTCTTTTGCACCTTTTTGGGGGGAAATCATTGTTAATTTCGATGCAAACTCAAGTGGTGTTATAATTTGGCGGTCACTTGGCGATATATCGCCAGTCTATTGGTTGCCAAGTTTTGTCGCCAACTTGGCGAAAAATTTGGCGATTTTTTTTTTTTTTTAAATCTGCTTTCAATGTGGCCATTGCTAGTGATATTTAAAGAGTTAGAGAGAGAATCCCATTAAAATTGCAATAATAGGGAAATAGCATTAAATTGGTGTAAAAGGAAGTCATGTGATGCACACATCAGCTCGTTTTTTTTTGTTATTGACTTACAGTATTGTTGCATTTTTCTTAGTCAAAACACAAGATTAGGGTAAAGTAACCATATTTCGCCCAACTTAAGGTTTTTGATTTCTGAGTACCATATGCTACAATTAATTAATCAAAACAAAATGTATACAGCACCACCAACTTACCCTACAGATGGTATTTAAGCTTAAATACATGAAGCATAATTTGTTTTCCTTAAAAAAAGTATTTTTTTAAAAATAAAATGCATTTTTACCAGCATTGAAAATTGGTATCTTATTTTCGTCCCCCTATCGATACACCTACTAAAAAAGTAAATAATCTTCTAAAAACCAGGAAATAATAATAAATGCGTATTAAGCGTTGGAGTAAAGAAAAACGTTTTAAATTCTGCACTTTTAGTACAAATAATTTAATTAGCATACGTAAGATTGATTTTTCAGCCCTCCAAAGAAGCGTCAAAGATGTTTTTCTTTCTTTTTACTTCCTTTTACAAAAAAGGAAGTATTGTATTCGCGAAAAAGAATTTCACCATAATGACGATTCCCAAGTTAATTACAACGAAGTTTTCTCGTGACGTCTGTATGTGCGTATGTATGTGGCATAACTCAAGAACGCTAAGTCCTAGATAGTTGAAATTTGATACGTAGACTCCTAGTGGGGTCTAGTTGTGCACCTCCCCTTTTGGTTGCATTCGGATGTTTCTAAAGGGGTCTTTTGCAACTTTTTGGAGGGAAATCATTGTTAATTTCGATGTAAACTCAAGTGGTGATATAATTTGGCGGACACTTGGCGATACATCGCCAGTCTTTAGGTCACCAAGTTTTGTCGCGACAAATTTGGCGGTTTTTTTCAAAAATCTGTTTTTTTTTTTTTTTTGCTACTGTTGGTGATATTTAGAGAGTAAACTATTTAATCACATTAAAATTGCCAGTAAGGGGGAAATGACATTCAATTGGAGTAAAAGGAAGTCATGTGATGCACATATCAGCTCGTTTTCTTTTAATCCTTCGCCCCGGAGTATATTTGCATTGAGAGCAACTTAGTAATATTTCTCCATATTTGTCTTCATAAAAACGTTTGTAGAGCATAAAATACTCTACACCAGAGTCTTTTACATGAATCTTCGCTGGGGATGAAAATAGGAGCATTCTATCTGCCAAAATAGCGGCTTTCTACTCGACGTGAACAAAATCTGGCAAAACGCACACGTTACTTAGTTTAAAGCTTATCCTAAACAAATATGACAAATGCACACAAATAAGCGCAGTCTAACTAATGAAAAAGATGACTTCAAATACTGTTACGATAAACTTATTTTCAAAAGCGTTTCCAAACGGCAATGCAGAGGACTTGACTCATGAAGCTGTAACAAATAAATAGTAATCTTGATTGCAACCAATTAAAAGTATAAACGGTAGCGACACCTAGAGTCAGGCTAGAGAAACTTAGGATTGACGAATTGGGGGGGGGGGGCGTGGAGTCTCCCCTCTTATAAGTAGCCTCTTATATGTAAGCCTACTGCTGAAATTAAATACAGTGAAATCCCGATACAACGAGCTTCAAGAGACCGAAAATTTTGTTCGTTTTGCAACTAGAATTTCGTTGTAACTGAATTCCAGCGAGGTAATGGAAATTAAAATGGAACTGAAAATTTACTTCGTTGAAACGGATATTTCGTTGTATTGGTATTCGTTGTAACAGAATTTCACCGTTTTTTAGTTAACTGTTACAAAAGGAATAATAATAATTTGAATAGTTCTCAAAATAACCTACTAGGGAGATTTGATTAAAACTTCCAAGGAAAGCAATAAAGGAAATGCATTTTAACGCTCGTAGAAGCGAGAGCAATATTTAGTTTTATTTAAGACGGTATTATGTTTGGGACAAATATAGAAAACTTCTATTTTGCTCTTAAACTAAAAAAAAACCCTTTTGCATATTTCAATGAAGAAGAAACATTTTAGTTGATATAAGTCGAAAATTTTTCATGAGGTATTGTAAACTTCGAGATTGAGAAATTTCTTTTTTTGCTAGTGTACTGAAATAAATTTTGTTCATCTTAGTTGTTCTCTTTATATAATTGTTTCTGCAGTCGCGAAACGAAGATGATTGAGGGGGAAAGCACTGATTCATAGAAATTAACACAAACCTTTTTAATGATGTTGATTGCTGACAATCAACAGCACTTAAAAAGGACTGCAAAATTGGCATTTTTATTTTCAGTGGAGAAAAAATGATTCAAAACCGGAAGCCATTAAGGATAAAATTTACGCTATTTGAAAATCAGAGAAAGAAAACCTTTAAAATATAATTCGCAATTCCAATAAATTATAGGGGGGCTTCAACCACAGTCTAATAATGGAGGATGGAAAAGGTAAAACAAATGCCAGAACTTATAACTTGCTTTGAAGATTAGTGAACATCAGTAATTTTTAATCGTGTTTGTGGAAAACTTTCTTTTCTGTTCCTCTGAAATTACATTACATCACAAACTGTCTGAAGCCTGTAATTTACCAGAAAGAAAACACGTAGAATGGAATGTTTTACCTTTTTCGGTAGGATTGTTAATCACCGCAAGGTAGTGCATTCGAGCTCTGGAGTTACGAATTAATAAAAACTTATTTTCAAATATATTTTTATGCTTTTTTTTAATTTTTGGAGAAAGAAGAAATCAGATGTGAAAATTTAAATTTCCAGTTGGTAGCCAATGGCCAACAGACCCCTTTAGCTTACTAGCCGTCAACTTAAAAAATTAAAGGGCAGCAGATCCTTTTCATTTAATAACCATTTAATTTTTTGCTAACTTAGTTTTTCTCAGATAAATTATGTTCTTCACCTGAACGAAATTATTTGGATTCAAAATTCCTTTCAACACTGCGAGTGTTTGGTGACGTTTCAAACCTCCCAATAAACAAGAGAAAACAACAAATTGCTCAGTTTACACTCAATTGAAACAAAAATATAGCCAACTTGATAAAATTCGCTTTTTGATTGACATAAGAAAAAAACAGTCTGATCTGAAAGACTTTTCACTTTCCTCGGATGACTTTTCATCCAAAAGCTCACATTTCTTTGCATTGAAAAAGGGGTTCCTTGTAACCACGAAACAAGTGTCTGCAGCAATTTGAAATTTTTGAACATTAAAACATTGGTAACTCATTCATTTGATTTTCAAGCACAAAGGTTACAATCTATGTTCAAAAATGATTGATGAATGGTTAAAAAGTTTTGAAAAAAAAAGTTGAAAAAAAAAAGTTAAAATTTCAACCTGCGAAAACGCCATTTTTAAAAAGCAGAACATTAAATATTTCTCTTATTTAAACAACATCACTTAGTATTATTATTTAACTACTAGAAAGTCGCCCGTCAAGGTATGACGGGTGAAAATTGCTTCTACTCTTAAACATTTGAACGAAGCAATTGCCTGTTTGGTGATATTTTGATAGTTGAAATTTTAACCCTAGCACCAGTAGATTCCCTAAACACCAGTATATAGCGTTCATTGTTTTCGTTTTTTCATTCCCCTGAAATGACACAGTATTACCAGTAAAACTGTTAAGTTACGGATCGAGTTCAGCCTTGTCACAATAACGCTTTTCCCTGCACGTTAAATATTACCAAAACATATTATCAAATTATCATGCCGTGGCGCGAGTTTCATAGTTGCAACACGCGGGTTACTCGATCGTCGGCAATTATTTATATGATGATTACTAGAAAATCGCCCGTTAAGGTGTAACGGGTGAAAATTACTTATCCTCTTAAACATTTGAACGAAGCAATTGCCTGTTTGGTGATATTTTGATGATTAAAATTTTAACCCTAGCACCAGTGGATCAACCCTTAACTCCAGTAGATAGCGTTAATTGTTTTGGTTTTTTCATTCCCCTGAAATGACACAGTCTTACCAGAAAAACTGTTACGGTGCCGGATCGAGTTCAGCCTTGTCACAATAAAGCCTTTCCCTGCATGTTAAGCAATATCAAAACATATTATCAAATTATCATACCGTGGGACGAATTTCATTGTTGAAACACACGGGTTACTCGATCATCGGCTATTATTTATTTGAAGATTTATTATTTCAATTTTATTTGTTCTGAAAAGCACTCTTTATGTGGAGGCTTAACTATAAATGTATTCTACTAATACTACCATGCATAGCTATTTATGGCAAAATTCTCGCTTTTCTAAGACAGGTAACAAATGAGAAAATAGCTGACTTCCGCAAAAGCTGTTAAATTAATGCATGTGCCTCAGACTTTCGCGTTTGTGTAACGGAACATTTGAGGTAAATATTTGTCTTCTTTCGGCGGATTGAAAAAATCTGAACATGTCGACCGCATTATCAATAAACGTAAGTAAACTGAAAAATCGATCTGTTTTTCATTAATGAAAATGTCTGGCTTTTCCTTGAAACTTGAAATGCAGGTTTGGTTTTTTGGTCCGATGGGAAAAGAAAATTTGCTGGAATTGTATGCATTAATGATGCATATAAACTAGAAAATCGCCCGTCAAGGTACGACAGGTGAAAATTATTTCTACATTTGAACGAAGCTTTTACCTGTTTGGTGATATTTTGACAGTTGAAATTGTAACCCTAACTCCAGTGGATTAACCTTAGAACAGGAATAAACGGAGGGAGCAAGTCCAATCATATGCTTAGCAAAAGCTGACCGAAAAACCCAAGTCACGTGTCACACCAACGACGAATTGTTGGCACGTTCTGCGTGAAACAAGTGAAAGAAACCTGATTTCTTCCAATGCTTTGCTTTGAAATCCGTCACGTGACTTGAGGTCTGGATTTCACGAATGAAAAAGTCTTCACTCTGTCCATTATATCTCTTCTTAATGGGATTAAACCTAAACTCCAGTAGGTAGCGCTCATTGTTTTGTTGATCATTTTTTCGTTTCTTCATTCCCCTGAAATGAGAAAGTCTTACCAGTGCAACAGTTAAGTTACCGGATCCTGTTCAGCCTTGTGGCAATAAAGCCTTTCCCAGCATGTTGAACATTACCAACATATTATCAAATTATCATGTCGTGGCGCGAGTTTTATTGTAACATACTAAAGTCTTTTAAACACTTATAAACACCCCTCTCAAATTGCTTTAAACCGTTCCTCAACTATACACTAGTTTCTTACCTAAAGAACATAACTTTTACTGTATTAAAATTATATATCTGCTTTATTCAACACTAGCGGTTCACATACATGACTTTGCCCGTAGTAGAAAATTAAAAGGACGCCAATTTGCCATGTCCATTTGCTAGCCCATGTTATGCTAGTTTGCTCGTCCGTGTTATGATAATTTGCTCACCCACATTATGATAATTTGCTCGGTACAATTTTCTTGAAGTTGGAATAGAAAAAGGTAAAGATTGAATTTTTGAAAAATCGCTTTGAGGTGTACACCCCCATGCTACAATTTCATTCTGTGCCAAACTTCATGAAAATCGGTCGAACGGTATAAGCGCTATGCGCGTCACAGACATCCAGACTTTCAGCTTTATTATCAGTAGAGATAAATATCTATGAAGATGCGCAAACTGAATGATTAATAGGAAGGAGAGACATAAAATAAAACAGCACGGAACATGCAGTATGTAGTAATAATAAAACGTTGCGCTATAGTAGTACTGTACAGTAGATACAGTAATAATATTTATGAATTAAAAATGAAGATGATTTATGCACTATGATCAGATCGTTATTCATATCTAATTTTTAAATACAGTTGATTCATCTTTTCTTTTATAACGTTTCCATTTATGGCAACGTTTTCTTTTCCTGGTCCATTTAATCCAAAATGCAAAAGCAATTTTCATTTTCAAAATATTTACTTTGCTTAGACTATACTCTGCGAGTTTCAACATTGAAATTAAGTTCTGAATTTTTACGGATATCTTTTTTCTGTACTTCCTTCAAAGCATTTTTTAGTTGTTCAAACATATCGAAAATCTTAGCTTTTCTTTATTTGTCAGACTTTCTCTTTTTCTTTCCATTTTCACAAACTTTAGATGAGACAGCGCGACAAGGTGACATCAGATTTCGCAAACTTTAATATTTAAAATGAAAGAAAAGAGAGAGAGAGAGAGAAATGCTGAGTGGTTATTTGATACACTAACAAAGCGCTGTGTAGACTAGTATGGTGCGGAAACTTCTGCAGCCAGGGATGCTAAAGGAATGCAGATCCATTCACGAAATCAGTATTTAGTAGCCAATAACGAAGCTGATGCTTACTACCGAAAATTTTCGTGTTGCGGGTGAGGAATTCACGTTAGCTCTAAAATTCATTACTGGTGAAAAACTTGTGTTATAACCATTTCGCGTAAGTTGAATCGCGTTGTAGCGGGATTCGACTGTATATCTAATACAGTAAAACATGTAAAGTTGACCATCTTTGTAAGTTGATTACCTGTCTAAGTTGACCGCTATTGTCAGGCACATAATTAGTTTTATATCATATAATTCAACCTCTATAAGTCGACCACCTGTTTAAGTTGACCACTAAAGTAGAGCACCGCAAGTGGTACACACAGGTTTCACTGTAACATTTATTGCACAGGATTTTTTTTTCCTTTTTAACATTACCTTTAAATCAATGTGTGATTGCTGTGCATCTTTCTCCAGTGGGCTTTAATGTTTATTGAAAACAAGAGCTAATAAAAAATATCCACTACCATATTCGTTTTTCTCGACCCAAAATTAGTAGGAATCGACTATTTAAAACCAGAATGCAGACAAAAAGTTGCTTTTTGTTGACTAGTGTTATAGTAATAACATTACCTTATTAAGTAACTCAGTTTTACCTGAACAGTTAAATAAAACAACTAAATATTCTATAGTCCTACAGTCGTATGTAAATTATAATTAAAAGTAAATATCTCTTAAAGTCAAAATATTGCATAGCAAAAAAAGTTTAATACATGATTTAGAAACAAGTGTGAAGCGAATGTTTTGTCGGTTAACAATGTGTGTGTACAGTTCTTTCTTTCTTACAAGAAAAAAGACGCAAATATAACTTGTAAGTTATGTCAGAGAAATACATTGTATAAAAATCATTTTACTTAAAATATTCCAATTAGTAAATGTTTTGTACTAAAGTATATAATCAATTGAAAAAATCAATTGAATTGCAAAATCCTAATTAAAAACTATTTTATACAAATGCATATAATTTCTCTTTTGAAATCCGATGCTTGTAACAAGAGGAAAAAATCCTTTTAATTGAACAATTCTAATGAACAAACAATTTTTAAAAACAAACATATCTTTGTTTTTGAAATCCGATGCTCGTAACAAGGGAAAAGAAAACTGCTTTAAATAAATTTACGATATCTTATTAAATAGAAACTTAAAAAGAAAGTCAAGCCGCAGCAGAATAGGGAAAACCGGCATTGATTTAGGGAAAAACACCGACCGGAGAAACTCCCTCTCGTCCCTACTAAAACCAGAACCCCACCAGACCAAACACGGGCCCGTATTAGTTTGACTGTTTCTATGTGAGCAAGCGGTTGACGGAAATAATGCTTTCACGGATCTTAGTACCGGTGCTAGCGGCAATTCCGTTTTTTGGTAAGTTTGGCATTAGTTTTCTTTTGTCGAAATGGTGTTAGTGAAGACTTTCGTGAAGTACTCCGGCGAAATTAATTTGAGCCTTGGGCGCTATCGAAAATTTTTATTAGCTGACGAAGTTTATCTGAGTAAACAACTCTTGAGGGTTTTTAATCTCTCTTTATAGGTTTCTGATGTTTTAGTTAAACATCTGGGAATTTGATTTCGGGGAGATGTTTTTAAAGTTATGAGTAAATTGAGAAATCTTTTGCTTGTTGTATTTTGGGTGGAATTTTTTGTTTAGTGCAAAATATATTGCTGCGCTGGAGACTAAAAGTTACGAATACAGTCGAACTCGCTTAAAACGAGCGCAAAGGGATCGCGATATCTGCTCGTTTTAACCGAGCGCTTAAAAAAAGCGAGTTTGTGGAAAATATCATAAAAAATCATCATAGTTGCTTTTTTTTTCTTCTTCTTTTTAATCACTGTGTGGTTCCAATTAAGTTCGTTGCTTTGTTTTGAACTGTCTGTATGTCTCTTTGTGGTGTCATTGTTTTTGAGGAATATATACATGCATACACATATATTATTACTAAATATTCCTTTACTCCACAAATTTTAAAAAAATGTGCTATCATCGCTTATTCTCGGGTTTTATGATGTATCACTGACTTAGGTTGACTTTGGAATGTTAAAGAAAATTTATCAAGAAAGAATAAACTGACCTGGAAGTCGAAAGAAATCTTACGAATCACAACATTATTGCTAGCTGTAAGCGGGGTTTGCTCGTAAAAAGCGAGTTATGCTCCCATAGGTCTAACATTGTACCAATCATGCATTTCTGATTTCTTCATTAAATCCGGGTTTTCGTTAAACCAGGGCTTGTTATAAACGAGTTTGACTGCACTTTTATGCGTATCTCGACTCACAATGGAGGCAAGTAAAAGTGTGTAACCAGTTAATAAAAATGTTCTAACTGATGTCTTTGCAGCCGAATTCAAAGTTGAATACATGCAAACACTTGCTAAAATTTGTATTGTTGTTTGACCTGAATTAATTTTCTTTTTTAAATTTACCGTTAAATATATAGTGAAGAGTTGAAAATGTCGCTATTTTTCTTTCATTTGGATTAAAATTTTAAGCATGTAATGTTTGCTTTTTAAAATTTTAGAGTTGAAAATAATGTTACTAAGCGCAAAGTTGTAAAATTTAGGCAGACACACGTTAAGTAGTACAAAGAATCATTTATCAATGAAAAAGTTTTGAGTTGCACAAAAAAAAGTTTTGTCAGGTAAAGAAAGTACCAAGGAAAAGGTAGGTATTCTATAAATAGCTTTAATCAAATCACCATAATTATTTCGAATTTTATCTTGCCATATCAAGACCGAGCCAGTTTCGGAGTCTCTGATAGATAAATATGCAGATTGAAGCGCCGAGCTCCAAAAAAAAAAAAAAAAAAAGTAGCAAAAGTCAAAAAGATAATAACTTGCTTCCAATTCACTTCTGCAATCAGAATTTTTAATTGTTTTAGAATTGTATTATTTTTAAAAATTGTGAATTTGTTTATCTCAATTCATTAATTATCGTACGAAATATAAATGTTTTCTTACGTTTATTTGTTTTTTCAAAACTTTAGTTAAATAAATTGAATCTAAAGAAAGGAAGATTGTTTCTTTGTATGAAATCATTTAAAACAAGCTCCTTGGCGGAGGGTACATAGTGTGAATGCACATGAACACGGTAACATTTTTACATGTGTCACATTTGTGAATGAATTTTTCCTTAGTCGTGTTTTTAGTAATCGAGTAATCACGAATTCCTTATTGTTTTCACTTGACCGTTGAATGTCGTCCGTCGCTTTATTTTTCTACGTTTATAATGCAGGAGTCCATGTGCCTCGGAATATTATTTTTAAACGACCTTTTTGACTGTACACAATCCTTTTTACGCGAAAACAGTATCCAGCACATAACATCCATCCCCTGGCATTCATTTTTCAAATAATAGTTGCCATAAAAGCCAGAAACAACGCAATTCGTGATTGCGAAAATCATAATTTGAATTCAAGATATCAAAATTCCAACTATTTTTGGAAAAATATTTTACTATTGTTTTCACTGAGCGAAGGTCAAAAACACAGGAGTTTTGTCACCCGACGGGTTACCAATTGCAAAGAAAGTATCGCCGGCCGGCTTTTGTTCTGACACGCCGATTTAGTGTTAACATGCACGCGCTAACGTCAAAAGAGGTGACACGCCACGCATCGCAAGTTAGTTTTGAAAAAACCGCGAGATTTTCATGTTTGTAATCAGTTTATTTCTTCCTTTGACTTTTTTACTTTCTTCTATATCTAATATATAGAAGAAAGTATTGGATTCGTGCAAATTTTCGAATTTCGAATTTTGACGGATTCGAACGTTTTGAGGTGTGCTGAGTCCATTTCGACCATTTTTGGAAAATGTCTGTCTGTCTGTGTGTGTGTGTGTATGTGTGTGTGTATGTATGTATGTGTGTGTGTATGTATGTGTGTCACGTCTGTGTGTGACCAGTTTTTTGTGGCCGCTCTACAACAAAAACTACCGCATGAAATCGAACGAAATTTAGTACACATTTGTGCCCCTATGTGAACTTGTGCCCATTAGTTTTTGGCGCGAATTCCTCCAAGGGGGGTGGAGCAATGGGACGTTTTTCGAGTTACGCGTGCTTGCTATTCCTCAGGAAGTAACTGGCGGAATCAAACAAAATTTGGTCCATATGTTGGTATTAACAGGAACAGGTGCTGATTCAATTTTGGTGTCAATAACTCAAACGGGGGTTGAGCTATAGAACGTTTTTTGTCGTCAATTGTGACTTCTGTATCTCAAGAAATAATGAACGGAATGAAAGAAAAATTTATCGGCAAGTAACCCTTAGTGGGTATAAGAACTGATTTTATTTTTGTGTCAACAGCTAAAAAGGGGGTAGCGCAATCACCCGTTCTTTTTTTCCATTTTGAGTACCCTATCTCAAAAGGTAATGCTACGTTCTGGTTGAAATTTGGAATATATGTGAATCCATATGTAAACAGGCTTTGGTTCGATTTTGACGCCGATCGCTCCAAGAGGTGTTGATTTTTTTTTTTTTTTTTTTTGCGAATAAAAATATTTTTATTAATGCAACAATAAGAAAGATAAATCGTAATAGATTGTCGTCTGCGTATTTCTCGTGATTTTAATTGTATGGAAATGATAGGAAATATTATCTCAATGATTTAAAATTTTTAACTGTTGCCATCTTATGTTTGTTAATAAATAAAATATTTGTAATTAATTCAAGTTAAGCTTTTAAAGTAACTTTCAATTTTCGCTCTTTGTTTTGTTTTTACAATAATTCAGACATTGGGATGGTCGTCAAGTTTTTGCATGTGTAATTTTGTTTTTGTTAGGAATATTGCTTCCTCGTCAAGCATGGGGAGGGATCAGAAAAAGGAAAAATATAGAAGAAAGTTTCGTGATGGCCACAACATACTAGTTAGCTTATATCTCTTTCCTAAAGGAATTAGCTACACGAGATAAACTTTACTAATGCAAGTGTTCCTCAAGGTTGGGGGTGGCCTACAGATTGATCTCAATTAATCTAGTCGATCGAACTACACATACTCGGGGGCTCCGCGATAAGGCCCCGACCGACTTTGACATTTTTTATCCAGACTAGGAAATTGCCCGTCAAGGTATGACGGGAGAAAATTGCTACTACGCTTGAACGAAGCCATTGCCTGTTTGGTGATATTTAGATAGTTTAAATTTTAACCCTCACTTGAGTGGATTAACCCTAAACTCCAGTAGATACTTTCCGACCACGGATTGTATGGAAAGACAAACATCCGTTTTACAGCCGGAAATGGACGAATCCATTATTTTTTTACCGATGTCAGTTTTTGAAGAAGCAGAGTCTCATTCAAATAAAAGGAATACGCGCATCAGATTTTTACTTTTCCCCCTTATTCACCTAGATTCGTCTTATCTGGACATATGAAAATACCACGCAATCCGTGGTTGGGCAGTAGCTTTCATTGTTGACCAATTTTTCGTTTCTTCATTCCCCTAAAATGACAGTCTTACCAGCAAAACAGTTAAGTGACCGATCCAGTTCAGCTTGGTCAAAATAAAGATTTTCCTTGCATCTCAAACTTTGCCAGAAAATATTATCAAATTAACATGATATGGCGCGAAGTTTCATTGTTGGTGACGTCAAAGCGTTACTCGATCAGTGATATTCGATATTTTATATATATGAGGATATTTAATATTAAAAATAACAACCACACTTCTTGTTTTTTAAAATTCTCCCACTGAAGTACATTTCATAATTGTTGCAGTGAGAACCAAAGGAATGTAAGGGGACCTTTTTAAGTTGAAAAACGCACTTAAAGTTCAGATTTTAGGTAGGCATTCATATTTCTTTTTCTTCTAAAACTTGATGTATGGCAATTACCTACCAGGGATACTAGTTCTATCTCTTTCCCCGAAACAGGAGATAAGTTCTCCTAACATTTGCACAAAATATATCCAAATTTTTGATTTTTTTCACTTCCATCCCTTTGCTTCTCACTGCATCAATTGTGTTTCCTGATATAAATTCAAACTAAGTTTTTTTTTTTTTTCTAAAAAGAGAACTGTCATGTAGTTATCATTTTTTATGCATAATGATTTTTTATTTGCTTTTCCTTTCTAAGTCATTTTACACTGCTAAACCATTAATTTTTAAATATTTTATTTTTTTACCTCCTCGCACCATGAAACGAAATGTTTTCAAAATAGATCGCAAAGCTTTCTCAAAATAAAAATTTAATCTAGACTGATGAGTTGGCCACCGCAGCTTTAGGTTAAAATCCCCCAATAAGAATTTTCAAAAAAGCACTGCACTGTAATATGAATCCCCCCCCCCAAAAAAAAATCTAGAGTTTACTTTTAAATTTAAAAAAAAGCAATATTTCTGCTAAGGCGTCTTCCCACTTTTGGTATCGATTCATTGATAAACTAATCAATTTTTGGTAAGTCTCAAGACTTTCATGACTTATTTAGTTTTAATATTTAAGAATTTTCTCGCACTTTACTTAGTATGTAAATGTAATTTTGAGCAGAAAAATTTCTTGAAACAATGCAGAGTTTAAGAAATGCAGAAAATTTCAGTCTCTGCATCAAATAAAGTAAGTTTAGGGGGGGGGGGAGAAAAACCCATCGAAACTCATTAAGTTCAGTTCTGTTCCTTAAACTGTAATACTTGTTTCATTGCTGAACTATGCTACGCGCAGTAAAACCTCATTTAAAGGAATGTCAGTGTATTGAATGTTAAAAAACAACACTTTAAGAAATTTAAAGAATACATGGTATTTTAAACTAAAACAAGCTCACCTTTAAACTAACGGAACACATTATACTGAAAAGTAAAATGTTTTATTTCACTGATTAATTAATTAATTGTTTGTTTTTCTATTTATAATTAAATCATCTGGAAGGAATTGGGTGTAAATGACGAAAATGAAAAAAATAAAGATGACTAATGGAACCTAAATACCAACCTAATTTTAATTTTGTAGCAATAGGATGTTAGTTGTATCCCCGACAGGTGGGGAGGCTAAGCGTGATTATATATAATTAATTTATAAAAAGGACAAAAAAAAAAGTTCTGAATCAAAATTTTGGCTCGCCATTTCGAATATTTCTAGGATTGGGGGCTAAAGGGTGTATACTCAATGCTAATTTTATCAAAAAGCAACAAAACCACTCCCACTTATATGCCAAAACATCCATTTTTCAAAGCCAGGAGCAATTAATCCCTCGCCCTGACCCCCCTATATGACGATCCTTGACAAATCTCCCATAGACACGAAATTTGTCTTTGTTTTTCTAAAAATCTCTATTTCTTCTCGCTACATCAGCTCAAAATGCGCAAAAAATCAAGTATAAGTGATATGCCAAATCAAAATCCATGTTATGGAAATTAAAGGGGACAATTATCTATTGTTAAAAAGTGTGTCACACTGTTTAAAAACTACGGAATACTTGCTTAAAAAAATACAATGAGACAAAATTTTCAATTCAAATTTACATGCATATTTTGGACGTTAACATTTTTTTAAGTGAAAGAGAAAACGAGCTGATGTGTGCATCACATAACTTCGTTTTACTCCAATTTAATGTCATTTCCCCATTAGTGGCAATTTTAATGTGATTCAATAGTTTACTCTCTAAATATCACCAACAGTGGCCAAATTGAAACAGATTAAAAAAAAAATCCCGCCAAATATATCGCCAAGTGTCCGTCAAATTATAACACCACTTGATTTTACATCGAAATTAAGAATGATTATCCTCCAAAAAGGGGAAAAAGACCCCCTTTGGAGCATCCGAATGCAACCAAAAGGGGAGGTGCACAACTAGACCCCACTAGGAGTCTACGTACCAAATTTCAACTATCTAGGACATACCGTTTTTGAGTGCGACATACATAGGCACATACGCAAATACGCATATTCGCACATACACACGTACATACAGATGTCACGAAAAAACTCGTTGTAACTAACTCATGAATCGTCAAAATGGTTATTTCGCGTGTCTCTACGTTCTTAGGCACTTATCCACGTGTGGTCGAGTCGGAAAAAAAAAAAAAAAAACTCAATATTCATTCAGGGGTGAGTAAAATGGAAATTAAGGTCGATTTTTGAGTGAATTTTTTTTCTCGAATACAATACTTCCTTTTTTGTAAAAGGAAGTAAAATGTTAGACAAAAAATTTCTTTGCGACAATATTTTATGCATCTGTATTTTTCAAAAGAGTGAACAAGCGTACTTCATGTTATTAATGATGTTTTGTATTCCAATTCGGGTTTTCATAACGCTCCGTAAAATATGCACTTACTACACAAACGGTAAAAACCGGTTTCGACAATTGATTAGACTGCTGCTATTTTCTTCCTTCCTTTCGTCCTTGAAGTTTTTCGGGAAATCAGTTCATTAACAGTAACTGGTTCAGGTACCCTCCATACTTTCTACGCAATTAGATTTCGAAAAGGAATTTGCCACCTTTTTCTTGATTAAGGAGTCTAAATCTGACTTCATTGTCGAGAAGGTAGTGAATAATTCACTTAAGTTCGTTATTCATTCTAATTTTGCTTGAACTTTTTCTTTTGTGCTATATTAAAGATAATCCAGCATAACGAGAAATTATATACTCGTGTTTATAAATATGTGTGTGTAATTTCTCGTTATGCTGGATTATCTGTAATATAACTAACAAGCATAACAAGTTCAAACACAATTAGAGTGAATTATGGACTTCGAATGATTAACAAACTTACACATTAAAAAATATGTGTTGAAAAACAGAGATTGAGAAAAATTGTAAGTTATTGTGTGCCAGGAAAAATTTTTAGTCTACAGATTAAAATTTTCTCAGAGTTTATAGGCAAATTCAGTGCAACATGGCTTCTGAAAGTTTCTCGTTCTGGAAAATAAAAAGAACAAAAAAGAAAAGGGAAAAAAAAAATTTTGAAAAAAAAAATAGAACCGACTTCAAAATTGCTCTAAAAAGTGAAAAATAATTTTATTCTTTAAACACCATCGATAATGCTTTTAAACATAATTTTTGAAGTTGGCGCAAAAACAAAACGTAAAATCCAGTGTAACCATGCTTCGTTCATATTTTTTTCAGAAAAGCATCCAAAGTTACGAACGAAACATTTATATCGTTATTCAAATATGTTGTCATCAATGCATAATTTATGTGATAGTGAAGAAACTGGGCCTGGTTAAATTTATAGTTGTAGTTGAGTTATGACTGTGAATGATTTTATCTATCGTTTTTGCGCCAACTTCAAAAATTATGTTTAAAAGCATTATCGATGGTGTTTAAAGAATAAAATTATTTTTCACTTTTTAGAGCAATTTTGAAGTCGGTTCTATTTTTTTTTTCAAAATTTTTTTATTTCATTCTTTTTAGTGTAAATGTAGATATTTCAGTAAAAGTAAGAAGTTACCTAGTAAGAAGTTCGGCTCTATATCACTGTATTGCTTTAGAAAAGCCTTTATTCAAAATTATCATTACAATTACTATTAATGTTATATAGCACCAAACTTTTATAACAAAGAGTTTCATATTGTCACGTAGATAAAGATAGCGAAGACAATGTGAAAGCCAAATGAAGCGAATACTCGTTAGTCTCAACTCGAGATCTTTATTCAGAACCACGAATGAACGTTACATCTCCTTATATACAACTTGAGAAAGTGCTGGAACTTTCCAGACTTGGAAAGATACAGAAATTAATAGAACATTCGAGAAAATACGGGAAACAGTAAAAACGAAATTTTAGTAAAATTCACTGTGTCCTAGTTGGGATTTGAACCCAGGTCGCTCGTGTTGGAGGCGAGAATTCTACCACTGAGCCACCGTTATCCACGGATGCAAAGTCAGATACAATATCATTTTAATCATTTAATAGGGAAATTGCATAAAATGTACTGTTTTTTGCCCATAACGTTTTTTCTAAAGAACAAATATGGTCAAACAAAGTAATGGGACCTAAGTTGAGCCATCCCCTATCCATTAAAAAAAGAATCATCAAAATCGGTTCACTAGGTGAGACGCTATGAGTGGACAAACAAAAAAAAAAAACATACATACGGTATGAACTGATAACCGCCTCCTTTTTGAAGTCGGTTAAAAAAGGAAAAAAAAGGACGGAAAAAAGAAAAAAAGGGGGAAAAGAAAAAGAAGAAAGAACGAAAAAAAAGGGGAAGAGGGAGGCAAAAATAAAATTAAAAAAAAGAAAAAAAAAATTCCTTTTTTTTTTCTTTTTTTTTTTTTTTTACCTGGGCGTCATAGTGCCGAGACGCCAATGAGAAATAATTGAATCCTGAGCTGTGTTTTCAATTTTATGTTATTATTAGATTTACATTTAATACTCTAATACTATAGCTGCATTTGCGCTGTCTAAATGTAGAATATTTTACTTCAAGTTTTAATATATATATATATATATATATATATATATATATATATATATATATATATATATATATATATATATATATATATATATATATATATATATATATATATATATAAGCAAAGGGATGTAAGTGGCAAAATTAAAAATTTGGAGATAACCAGTACACATGGTAGGTGAACCTCTCCTCTGTCTTGGGGCAGGAGATTGTACTAGTAGCCCTGGCAGTTGCTGCTATACGGCTTGATTTAGAAAAAAATTCAATGAAAGTCTACCTATGACCTCATCTTTAAACGCATTTTACTCAAAACTTGAAAATGTCCACTAACATTCCTTTGCTTCTCACTGCCTCAATTCATTAATTTGAATCGAAGATGGCAATTCATGGAAAAGTGCTCATGATTTAAAGTACCGAAATGCTCCATCTTTGGATTAATGTTTGAAATGACCCCATTTTTTTTTCTTTTCTTACTGTTTTCGTTTTGATTTTTAGATGTTTAGCTATTAAAACCAGTCCAAGGTTTTTTTCATTGTTTTTTAACATCTGAATATTTTAAAAAATATTTAGTGAAAAAAAAAAAGATCCAGAGTATAATTTGTTTTACATTTGTTTTTCTTTATTTCAAGGAAAGAATTACTTTCTCCCTGTAAATAAGTAGCTTTTAGAGCATCGTGCTTTTCTAATTTATAATTTGTGCAAAATAAATATGCCGATAATTACGATTACGATTTTGTAATACTTAATACACGGCCGTAGTTTTAGAAAATTATATTTAATTTTTTCCCTCTAACTGTTGATATTCTGAGAAGAAACTATCATGTACATTTGAAATTACATCTTTTATCAACGAATGAAAGGAAAAATACATGCTGTATAAAACTCAACAAATAGGCTGCACTGTTAAAAATTTTCCGGAAAATTTACGGTAATTGTTACTGGCATCCATGTTGCCAGTAACTATTACCGTAAAAATCAAATGTTACTGTAAAATTTTACGGTTTCCTCGATAGGCCACAGCAACCAATTGGCGCTGGGATCGCTTATTTCTCCGGTATAAATTACCGTAAAAATCAGCGATGCGTTAGTCCGCCATTTTACAGTAACAATTACCTGAAAATCTTCCTGAATTTTTAACAGTGTGGCAGAATTTAATACACTTTCCTATTTTAAAAGTAAAATGATAAAATATACATATTTATATGAAAACAGAAATATTGAAATATCCAACTTTTAATCTGAAAAAAATACTATACTTTTGACATTGTATTAATAAAAATCAGGCATAGATTATTTTACAATTCAGAACTTTTATAAAAACCGCGTTCACTTTCATAAATATGTAATACATAGTGCTTAAAATGCTGATTGCTCTACTAATAATAATCTCACATTTTTTTTGTGGAAGTAATAACTCGTTCCAATTAAGATAGTTAAAAGGATGAAAACACATTTTAATGAGGAATTTTGATGTTTTTGTATATTTGAATAATTTAAAAACGTATGGAAACTATGTTTTACTTTACTAAACACCCTTTGGTTTGAATGATTTTATAGAAAAGTTTACTTTCATTTTTGTTGCAGGGGGGGGGGGGGTGGAATGTTAAATTTATCAGCTAACCTAGAATGTTATTATAGATCCCATTGTATAGATTATTTTGAAACTTTCTGCAGTTTGTGATATAGTGGTAACATTTTTGCAATTATTAATTGTATCCGCTTAAAGGTAAACATTTACTTCATAAAAATTTTTACAGTCAATTTCGCTTAATGGTTAAACCAACATCCCAATAGAATAAATGTTCAATGTTCCAAATAGTTGTAATTTATTGTTTTGACACCGAATAATAGAATATCCCTCATATTAAAAGAATTTTCCCAACTCGACTGTATTTAAATGTCTTAAGCATAATTAAAAAATAGTTTTAAAACATTCAATTCAAATTAAAGCATAAAATGCGTCAATATCTCCAAAAATCGTAGCATAAATAAATAAATAAATAAATGAATTGTAAGTGTTTAAACAAAGGGGAAAATAAATCCTCCATTAAAAAGACTGCCGACTATTATGTTTCATCTTGCTTCCGTGTCCTTCATGTGTCAAGTATTTTTTTTATAAAGTTTAGAACTCATTCTTGTAGCGTAAGGGAAAAAAGTGGGGAATTTTTATGAGATATCAAATAAACATCCAAACTTCGGAACAATTTTCACATAATTTTTTTGATCAGGTTACATGACAATGTTTTATTTTTCGAATGCAGTTGCCTTGAATGTTGTCTCTCCAAACGGCCTTCAAATTGCCATTTTGCTGGTAATTTCCATGACAAAAATTTAGGTTAATATTTTGTTCTTTCTTTGGTTGATTTATATTGGTGACTGCGTGTGGTATATTTAGTGGGAATTCATGCATTTATTCCATGCAACTCATGGAAGCTTCATTCATTTCGCCGCGGATGTGCAACAGGTGATATTTTAAGGTTTAATATCGTTCTTTTCACCCGTGATACTTTTCACGGTTGAGTAAGTTTGTTCCTGCTGGAATATCCTTTTATAAATTACTTCTTGTCACGTGCTCAGGATGGCGCAAAATGTATATTCTTCTTTATTTGGTTGACTTTAATAGTGTTCTTTATTATTTTGGATTGTTGCAAACTGTGAAATATGTAAAATCACATATTTATTCAGTTAATGACGTTTTTCGAAGTAAAATTTCGAGTTTTGACGAAAGTAGTGTCGAAATAATTTAAAAACTTGAATAGACAATTCTTTTCTTTGATTTTATCTAAAGATAACCAAGAAGCAAATTCTAACTTGTTCAAGAAGAATGAAATCGTTTTCAAAGTGGCTTAATACCTGGAATCAAAATCATTATTATATGGTTTAAAACAATCCTTTGAATTATTTTGTGGAAAATAGTCCTCCCGCTGCAAAATTATCATAGCTCAGAGATGATCAAAAGATGATTTTGATGCTATAATTTGACTATTTGAATGCTGCCTGATATTAACATTAATGTTTTCAAAACTTTTATTTTTCCCTGTTAAATATCTTCAAAGCGGCTTCTTCTTTCCAGTAATGCAGTAACAACAAAAATGACAATTGAGCATCATTCTTTAGGTATTAATCCTTGAATACCTAATTTTTAATTGAATACCTAATCATTGAATACCTAAATTCTTGAATGCCTAAAATGTCTTGTAAAAATTATAAAAAATTCTTTTAATTTTGTAAAAAATATAAAAAATTCTGATTATTGTAAATCACAATCGAAATATGTGAGACAAGATTTTTCACTTTCAAACATCTTGGATTGTTTGAGTCGCAGGTTTTTGCTATGATATTAATTAAATTGAAAACGACAAACTGGTTTCAATTTAGTTACAGAATATATGATGCAGAAAATGATACATATTAAGCTAAATACTTTGCCTTATTGAGTGAGTTATTGTTTGTTCCATTTAATAAATGTTCGTCCTGATGCTTAAAACTTGAAATATTTTTTTTTATTAAGGAAACCTTTGTACTTTATTGATTACTTGTGGTACCCGTACGGCTTTGCCCCTAGTAGAAAATTAAAAGATCGTTTGGTTCGCCTCTATATTTACAAAAAGTGGATGATGAGTTTCTCGCCAATTTGCTATATTCATTTTCTTGCCCATGTTACGGTTCCACGTTACGATAATTTCGTAATTTACTCGTCCACTTTGTGATAATTTGCTCGGTAAAATTTTCTTAAAATTGAAATAGAAAAAGAACAAAATCGAATTTTCAAAGAATCGCTTCTAGGTGCACACTCCCATGATACAAACTAAGTTTGTACCAAATTTCATGAAAATCGGCCGAACGGTCTAGGCGCTATGCGCGTCACAGACATCCAAACATCCAAGCAGAGATCCTAACATCCAGACAGAGATCCAGACTTTCAGCTTTATTAATAGTTAAGATGATTGAAATTTTACTTGTCGCCTAACTTAGAGCCCAAATGCGAAAACAAACTTATATGTGCGGCCTCTCCCTGTTAAGTTTAATAGCAGTTTGGAAGTTTGGAGAATAATATTTCCTCCTATTTCAACCACAGCAGCCTAAAAAATAAGCATTTTGTGTTTATAGGGTTTTTATTGAGCACTAGCGGTACCCGCGCGGCTTTGACCATAGTAGAAAATTGAAAGATTATTTGGTTTGCCTGTACATTTACAAATAATGGATGACGAATTTCTCGCCAATATGCTATGTTAAGTTGCTCGTTCACGTTATGGTAATTTGCTCGTCCATGTTCTGACAATTCGCTCAGTGCAGAAGAATTAAATCCACCAATGGTGGTAAAAATAAAATAATAGAAAGAGGTGCACACTTCTATGCTACAAACTAATTTTGTGCCAAATTCCATGAAAATCTGACGAATGGTCTAGGCGTTATGAGCGTCATAGACGTCCGAACATCCAGGCGGATATTCTGACATCCAGACAGAGATCCAGACTTACAGCTTTATTATTAGTAAAGAAGATAACCAATTCACTTAAAATTTTACGACATTATACATTAATTTTTTGGAAAAATAATGACCGATTAAATTGTAATGCTTGATTAAAGGAATCAGTTATCAAATGACAGAAGTTTTTAAAACAAGATTGAAAGAAACCAACAAAGAAAGAAAGAGTGACGCATTTTCAAATAGAACTGCGAACGCGTTTTGCAGAATAATCACCTACAAATCTTTCGGCGATAAAACCTTTGTCATAAAGCTCAATTTTTACATATTAAAGATAGGTTTTCTGTTCCCGATAAAATGATCATATTAATTTTAATAACACGTAATGGTACATCTCCACAATTGACAACTATCAAATCTTTCGTGCTTCAAAAAGAAATTTATCAACGATCATGCAATATAACTATATATTTTCGTTAAAACTGTGTGTGTGTGTTTTTACAAAACTAACATTTAAACCTACACCCAAACCTGTTTTTGTGGGATTTTTTTTTGTGCGGTGTATTAAAATTTCAATTTTATTGGGATTCAATTGACGAAATTATTTTTAAAACGAGAGCGAGGTAGTATTTTCTAAGTGACGACATAGGCACCCCGATGGAAAGTCACTGTGACCTCCCAAAACACTCCTTATTTGGGAAATTCTGTCCGACTACTCGGCAAAAATTATCACTTGGTTTATTTTCATTTCGTTTAAATATTAAAATTTTGTAAGTTTCTGCTTTATTTTCTATCTGAGATTTTTTTTAATAAGGTTCCTATTCACCGAATAATAGTAAAAAAAAAATTAACTGTGTTGCGAAAGCAAATTTTTAAAGCTACTCGTGAAGTTTCGAAAAAAAAAAAAAATTCTTTATACGATTTTTTTTTTATGTGGTCCCTATCCACCGCATAAAAACAGGTTTGGATGAATTTCTTTTGAAATAAATACCAGATTGACGAACTAAAAAATACAGTGGAGTAAATTTTAACTCCAATTTGACTTGCACGCTTCCCCCCCCCCCTCCAATACTACAAAAAAAAAAAAAAAAAAAAAGAAAAAGAAAAAAAAAGAAATTTGACATAATTGAACACGTAATGGAAAAGACCAGATAAAGCTGTCAACACTTGTTTGATGCTGTGCACTCACTTCTAGTATAAGAACTATTTCGGCGACTTTGAAACCAGTAAGCCATTATCAGTGTAATTTAAATGCTAATTTAAAATTCCATCCCGTAGCTCGGCCTTTAATGACTCATAATCCTTGCCTTGCTCGAAATGTAATGGTTTACTTCCCACCTACTTCCGCTTACAAATCCCATAATGAATTCCATTTGAGGAAAGAGCACATTCCGTTGACAAATCCTCCAGATTTCCCGCGACTTGTTAGCAGACGGCATGTTTCACGGCTGAAGATATTTTGTTTACAATTTAAGACTTAAGCCTAAAAAGAATCAAACTAAAGATGTTCGTTTTTCAAAATCTGTTTAGATGACGCTTCGAGCTTATGAATAATAAAATTGGATTCAGTGGGCGTTGCGTAGATGTTTCCATTAGTTAAAATTGAATAAATGTTAAGATTTTTCACGAAGTGAGAAGTTATTTTTATTGATAGGTGGCGGTGAGGGAAAAATAGAGTGAAATTGAAAAATGATATATGTCGGGGCGTACATTCACACGCATCACACTTGTACGCAGGTTAGAAAAATAGTTTTCAAAATAAATATTTAGTTTTTCTATGACTTTTCAAACACTTTCATGCGTCTACAAAGCATAGTAAATAAAGAAAATGGCGTTTTAGATGTTAAAGAAATTCAGCGTATTTGTTTGTGTTTAAAACTTGAAACGGAAACTATATTTAAATGTTTCTAGGAAAGAAGCAAATATAAAATGTAAGAGTGATTTATAGTGAGAAAATGGTTATTTTTAGTATCAACGCTTCCTAATTTGCTGTAAACTAAAATAGGAGGTATATATTTTTTTCTAAGATAATCAGTGGAAACCTTTGCATTGGTTTAATGTGGGGCAATACGCATAACTCGTCAAACACCGGCAATATTTACAAGTTGACATCGATCAAGTTTAGTATGTATCGGTTAAATGTTATAAAATAGTTGCCATTTTATGACGTCATTTCCGTTTTATTTTATTTCATTGCTTCGGTTTTTTACAGGAATTGTTTCTTCATTCCCCCAAAAAAAGCAGTGAAACATTTTGTAGAAACATTAATTATTTTTTCCGATGCATTTAAGAGTCTAAACGGAAAACTACGCCAGACGAAATTTATTTTGTGATATTTTTGGAGTTGCGTGCAATGAAAGAAAGATGCCTTCAAGGCGGACTTCTGAATGTGGCTGCATAAATATTTCATACTAGTAGTACCCGCACGGCGATGCCCGTGCTAAGAAAGTCTGGTGAATAAAAAAAAGTCCACGTCTCCCCCTCCCCCTCTCCTGATGTGAAATGATCATTTTTCTTCAACAAAAATGCGTACACACCTTTTCAAAAACCTATTACAGTACCTTTGAAATTTAAAGATATTCGCCAAGACTAGAGCTGTTGCCAAAGTCCACGGATCCATTTGACTTCTTGTTGGACACGACGCCACTATCACGACATAAAAAGATTAACAGTAGCTTTAAAACTCAAAATAATCCTTCAACTGTATAGTTCATCGCTTAACGCACCAAGCAACCACGCTACCGTAGCCGTACACCTCAGCACCCACCCCTCCTCTGCCCTCTTTGGGGCTGTTCATAAATGATGTCAAAAATTTTTAACTTCCCCCCCCCCTTTTTTTTTAGGGAGGAATTAATAGGAGAGGAAGTTCTAAATGTCTGAAAAAATAATTTAAACCCTTTGTCTAATGTCACGCTGTTTTTTTTTTGTAAGTTATAAAACTTATTGTTTTAAACAAGCATGATGTTGCACTTCTTACCCCCCCCCCTCCCCGCCTTCTCTCTTGGCCCTAACTGAAATAATTTCCCGAAACCATTACCCCTCAAAGCGTGACACCATTAGTGAACGCCCCCTTTTCTCAAAGGTGAAACTACAGCGCCAGGATTGGAAACCAAGTCCTACAAGTTTGGAGCGAAATACGTTACCTTTGGGTGAGAAATAATAAATGGAATAGAGCACAGAATGCAAAAGCAAGGCACTTAGCACAATAAATCAAGTCTTTAACTCAATTCAGACCCTCAATCTTCGTAAGTAAAAATAAAAAATTAGACCAAGAAACATTCTCAGTAATTCCTTCAATTTCAGCCATTGAGATATAATTCAAAGTAGCATAAAATTCTTTACGATGTAATGATAGTGCTTTTTAATGGAGATACTGCAGATAACTTCTCGCTTGAAAACCGCGACTGATTAACTGAAAAACCGTTCAAGCAAGTACAAATTAATTCACATCACCTGGGTAATTTGAACGTAGGCAACACACTTTATCAAAGCTGATAATAAAGCCTTTACTGACAAAAAAAAAAAAAAAAAAAAAAAAAACGAATCTTAACAATAAGACCTAAAATTTCATTTGCTTTTTGGCAAAAGCTAATTGAAACTCTAAATGGGGGCTTTGTTCCGGAAAATCACGTGACTTTGGATTGAGCCGGAACCAAGTTTGTGAAATGAACATCAGTATTTTCTATAATCACGTCTCATTTTTGAGTGCTTTTCATTTCTCTTTGGAAAATTGTTCATTGATGGCGACAATGCTGCTTTTGCGGAATATTTAATCCTCTAGTCTTTGTGGTTGACGCCTCTTTTTTTTTTGTTATGTCCTTTTTGAAAAAGCGGAACAAAGATGATTCTGGACTGATGAAATAACGGATTATGGTAACCCGTTCTATTTTTAAGCAAGCTTTTCTCGGGATAATAGCCTTTCCGCATTTTTTTTCTTTGTTGCTGATTTGGAACAACCGTTGTAGTGAATTACAAAGGAATTTTAAAACTTTACACAAGATGAGCGTAACTGTATTGTCATTATGTCTGAAAGGGGGAGATAAGTAAATGACTTCATGATTAAAAAAAGCAATCGGGGGTTTAAAAAATGCTTAATTAGCTAATAAATTAAAAAAAAATAAAGTGCTTTTCTTGGGAAAGCAATGGCTGATCTGTTTTGGCTTTAAGAACTGTTTTGAAACCTAAACTCCAGACCACTAAACACAGTTTAAAAATATCAAAAAATGTGCTAAAATTAATCATCAAATGCATTTCATTTATCAAATGCATTTAAAATAATAGAAAAACTGAAATCTAAAAAGGAGTTGTTTTACTTAAAATAAAAATGATAGAGTTCTCACAAAAAAAAAAAAATTAATAAATAATTCATTAGTATAAATTTATAAGAAAGGAAATAGTTTTTAAATATTGGGCGAAAAAAGTTTGGTTTTTTTAAATCACTGCTGAGCTTTTTTAACGTTAATCATACTGTTTTTTTTTTTTTTTTTTTTTTTTTTTTTTTAACGCTAGAGTTGTATTAGTAAAAGTCTAAACTACTATCTGGAATCTGTACTATCTATGTTTTAAGTCCCTTTTAGTTACTTTCTAAATTAGAGGACAGCCTTATCTACAGGATATTTTTTGCAGTCATCTTTGACATTATATGAAGAGAAATTTATCTAAACAAATCAGCGCCAGGAAGTTCGACATCATGGACATCTCCTTAGCGGGGAAAAGTAAATGTTGCAAACAGTCAGTTATCAACACTATAAAAAAGCAATGTAACGCTATAGTTATAAAAATGACATTTTTGGAAAAGGGGTTGTAATAAAATGTTTTGAATGATTTTTATAACTTTATTTTGTTACATGTGAAACTCTATCCATTAAACGAAAAATTCGCTCGTGCTTTATGTAATAATTTCGGAGAATTCCCGCAGTTAAAGGCCGCCCAAGTATTATTGGACACAGATTCTGAGATTTAATTTTTCAAGAATCTACCGAATTTAATAAAAAAAAACTTCATGAGAAAAATAGAAAAAAACGGGAGATTTTTTTTTTTCTAAGAAACGAAATACTACTTCAAAAATAATATGCCTTTCATGTTCAGTTTAGTTTTAGTTTTTAATGAGAGAAAAAGAAAAGAAAAGGGGAAAAAAAAACCCCCATGTGGATGCTTATTCAAAATTCAGTTTCTGAAAAAGTTCACTTTCTAAGTTCCTAAACTCGTTAAAAAAATTTTTTTCGTTACCAAAATTTATGTAGTCAAACGGTTGAAGTTGTTTTTGGGGTTTGGTATTTGCCTTATAAGTCGAGAGAATAGTTAAATAAAGAGGATTTACATGGTTAAACCAATAACAAACGTTGTTGTAATCGCATTAAAATGGCGTCCGACGATATAAGGTATAAAACTGGATTCCTGGTTTCATTAAAGAGCCGTCGCTTCTCATTTCCGTTTGTGATTGGTCAGACGTGTTCACGTAATTCTGCAAACTTCTCTCTTATTTTAATCAATGCTGCGTTAATAATTTTGCCATTACGTTTCAAATTTCCAGCGTCCAATTTAGTTTCCAATTCAAACTGTGTGCTATGACTCAAGCTTGACTTCAGTGGTAATAACTTCGCAGCTTGTTAATAAAAATGTTCGTATTTTTTAATCATCTTTGCAATGATGCCAGACTGTTGATTAAAATGATAGATGGTTGATTAAAAATTGTCTCGTTTTAATGTAACAGAAAATGAGTATAATAACCAACAGAGTTTTATCTGATGATTGAAAAAAGTTTTTTTCAGGTGTACGAAATGATTTTGAAAAAAAAAAAAAAAAAACAGGTGCTGGATAGGGAGAAAAAATATTTATTTTTGAATGCACAACATTAAACGTTTACTTGCTTAACTAACTAAAATTTTAAAGTAACTAACTTGGTAAAACAGTTCAACACTTATTGTGCCTTGAATTAATGCAAAATGACTTTTGCCTCATGGGCAAATGCAACAGTTTGCCACACCGGGCACTGCAAATTCAATACGTGCTTCTCTGCTTTCGAACGATTGTCAGAAGTAAATTATTGTTTAAATTTGAAATTAGTGAACAATACTTCTCTAGAACATGAGTAATAACAGATGATTGGGAAAATATCAAAAGATTGAAAACAAGATGAAATTCTGAATTACTTAACTGAAAAATGATTGAATAAGCTTTGTGCTACAATATGATAAAAGTGAAAAACCTACGTATATAAAGCTAATTCTGAAGAAAATATTGCATTATAGCGATTTCAAGGTTACAATGGAGCCGCTTCATAAATGCAAAAAGCTCACCAACACAACGAGACAGTCAGGAGGAAACTAACGTCCAATCGGTTGATTGTCGTGTTGTGTCTTGAATTTCTATTTCGTTGGCCCTCTTTAGTTTCCGGTGTCCACGTGGCTGATGTTTGTTTCCTCACAAGCCTCTGGTTATGTTGGTGAGCTTTTTTCACCGATGAAGAGGCTCCACTGTAGCCTTGAAATAGCTATATGCAGTATTTTCTACAGAATTTGAGCTTCTTAATTACTTATTAAAAAATATACAGACAGTTTAAGCAAAAAGACTGGTTACTTCTCTCAGAAAAGAGACCTAAATTTACATAACGTTAATGCTAACGTCGCAAGGTTCGGTCAAACTTTTTTATTTTAACTTAATGCTATTATAGATGATATCACTATAATTTCAACAAACGTAGTATGTTAATTGTTTTGAAATTTTAATTTGACTTTTTAATTATTATTATTTGATAATTTTTTGTTGCACCAACTATGAAGAAATTACGCAACTAAAGCCGGCATATTTTACAATATCTGATGAATTAAAAAATAATTTAAACAAGTATAACTATTTTCTTCTGAAGAGAAATAACAGGGGGAAAAAGAATTTCGTCTCAAAAGAAAATATTTGTTGACACCATTGATGTCAAAACATTCACTAGCCCAATCAATTAATTAATACTTTTCGGTTTCTGAATTTTGTTTATTTATTTTTTTATTATATATAGCAGAGGTTCCCAAACTTTTTAGGCCACGGAACCCTTAGTAATTTTCTTTTACTTAAAGGAACCCCGTTTTTGTTGATGATTAAAAGAAGAAATGGTAAAGGTCTAGGAGTCAAATGATACAGATGAAAAATGATCATCATTCAATTACTTTCTTCTGCATAGAAGAAACTTTTGATTATGTGAGAATTTTCGTATTTTGACAGATTAAAACGTTTTAAGGTGTGTTGAACCTAACTTATCAATTTTAGGGTTATTTCAGTTCACTAAAAACGAAGACAAAATATTTGTCAACCGGATGAAGAACACTGAAAACAGCTGAAAATATTGATGCCTTTTGCTCCTGCAGAAAAACCCTGAGTTCATCTGGAAGTTCGTAGAACCTATTAAAAACTTTTGTTTTTGGTAGCCAGCATATTTCACATGGAAAAGTAGTGATTTGTGCTGCGTACCCATGTCGTCATAAATCTTGCTAAAGAATCTTGACTTTAAAAAGTGAGATTCGGAAAAAAAGAACGACTTCTGATGTTTCAGCAAGAACTTTCCTCAAGTCAGATGGTATTTACTTCATCATGCTGGCATGACACTGTACAACGATGCAAAACACTGTGATGGCTACTACTTCTAGAGCGACATTTTAGATACTTGATATTGATTATTTCATTTTTCTCGACACTAGTGGAAAATAAATTTATGAAGCGGTTGACTCACGGCGGAACCCTTCATATACTTTGGCGGAACTCAAGGGTTCCACGGAACACACTTTGGGAAACGCTGATATATAGTATTCAAAACAATGTTTATGGTGCAATTTAAAAAAATGATCAATTTAAACTTTGCTATATAAATATTTTTTGTCCATGTACCTATGATTTCTTTCGTGGAAATTAATTATAGGTACATGGACGGTTTACATCGGTGAACCGAATGAAAAATAAAAAAAAAGTCTTCAAGGAAAGAAAAAAAAAAGAAGAAAACGTTCGCTATTTATTCCGCTTGTCCGCTTGTTATTTATTCAGAAAACATAAGCTGAAAAAACTGTCTTAAGGGTAAGTAATAAAATGGATATTAATGATATGCGCTTTCCCTTTTCATAAATAACGTACTAATTTCAACTCATTCTTAAAATCTTACAAAGTTATTCCACGATTTGTTATTTCTTAACTGCGTGTTCTACAGTTTATTCGATTTTAAGAGCTAAGTGCACTTAATGACCTAAACCATTTTTTTACTTATCACTATTTTTAAAACGATCTATTTATATAAATTCTAACCGCTAGCAAGAAGTTTGAAAGTGATTTAAAAGCAAGCTCTTTAATAAATTTTATTGTTAGTAATAATTTAAAGGCAGAAACAGCGTGCTTCTTATCGCGTTACATTTGGCCTTAATTGCCATCACAGAATAAGTTTTTGTTTTTTTAGTGGGTTTATAGTTGGCAGTATTTTGAAAGAATTGTTTGTGAAAAGATTTCACAATGAAAGAGAGCATTCAAATTCATTGTAAAAAGACCTTACCTTTTTAAAGATTGCGTCATATTTGACATTAATTACCATCATAGAATAAAGTTTTTGTTTTTGAAGTGAGTTTATAGTTGGGGCAGTATTTTGAAAGAATTATTTGTGAAAAGATTTCACAAGGAAATAGAACATTCAAATTCGTCAAAAAAAGACCTAAACTTTTTTTTAAATAATGGTATTCTTTAACACGACACAAATGAATTACTTTAATTTTTGTTTCTGATTTTGTTTTAACAGAAAAAAAGTTTCAGTTTTGGTACGTGTTAGGGATACGATAATCAGACTATCAATGAATTGCTGCAAAATATTGCAAAGGCTAAAAAATAAAATACAATGGAGTTGTGGTTTATAAATTTTAGTGTAAACATTTCGTCAATTACTTTTGTGAAGGGTGAAATACCTCTGCACTGCGTTGCGGCAAGCCAATGCAGAAAAAGTAGTTTTACAGAGATTGTCATTGGGAATTCGGGGCTAAAGCACGGACAAGTTTATATTTGAATCTCGTCAAATATCAAATAACTAAAATCGTGTTTCATCAACTGGATTTGACGAATACTTTTTGGTATCACATTTGACAATAGCCGATTTGTTAACAATTTTTGACGTCATATCTGTTTGCGTTTTGTATCGTTGCAAGAGGGAAAAAAACAGTGCATAACGCAACAAGGTATAGTTACATTTCTTAACAAAAATTAACTCTCATTGTTCACTGAGCATAAATAGAAACTTATGAGAACACAAGGGGGCCCACCTGATTGAAAATTTTAGGGGGTATTTTCCTCTTTTGGGGGGGATTTTGCTTTGAGGGGCATCACGATAATTAGGGTGATGCACCCTTGCTCTTAGGGGGTGTGCACCCCTGTAAAACATCATGGGGGAGGTCTCGGATTTTTGACGTTCGGATTCTCGACATTTTTCGCAACCTTCCCTTTTTCAGGATATACGCGATAAGCATCCTTATATACACTCTGTCGCAAAAAAATACATATATGCACTTAGAAGAATTAGAGCCACAATCATGAAACTCGGCACAAATGCAGTTTAGTAGCCGATATGCAAATGATTAAAATTTTAGCGCCAATGAAACAAGGCTAAGCGCACTATGAGCATGTGAGCTGCACAGGTAGGAAATTTTAAAAGCATGAGTATTTGTGCCATAGGGCTATTCAATCGAATCTGTTGACTTCGGTAGACTGTATTGTGACTTAAGATATGCCTCTAAGACGTAACCGGCGGCAGTACGAACAGCGGACGAAGTTTGATAGGTGCCTTATAATAGGTCTCAGAGAAGCACGTTGGTTAAACAGGAGTATCGGCCGCCAACTCGGTCGGAGTGATATGGTAGTTGCTCGGTGTTGGCAACAGTGGATCACGGAAGGGAGAGTCTACCGTCGCGAAGGATCAGGGCGTCCTAGGAACACAAACGAACGTTTGGATCGCGCAATCAGAAGAGCGGCCACGTCGGCACCGACAATGTCGCTAGCATCGATTCAAAGCCACTTACCTCCTTCCAGGCATCTGGTGGTATCAAGGGAAACCTTTAGGAGACGGCTGACAAAAGTTGGCTTAAGGAGCCGACGTCCATTAAGACGTTTACCACTGACCCCACATCACAGGCAATGTCGACTGGATTTGTGCCGACCTCGGGCAACATGGAGTATAACAGACTGGAGGCGTGTGATCTTCAGCGATGAATCCCGATTCGGTCTCAGTGCTGATGATCATCGTACACGTGTGTGGCGGTGCATCGGCCAGCGCTCCGATCTGGCATTTGTTGTCTAGCGGCATGCAGCCATTTAAAATGTGTGACAGTGTGGGGAACGATTTCTTGGGACACGCGATCACCTCTAGTTGTTCTCCAAGGCACTTTGACAGCTCACAGATACGTGAAAAGCATTTTAACGCCGATTGTTCTGCCTATGCTGTCAAGTCGCCCATGTGCCATTTATCAGCATGCGACGCAGCAATGCTCGTCCACATGCTGCGCGACTCTCTCAACATTGTCTTCAGGGATGTGACGTACTCCCATGGCCTGCCAGGTCACCGGATCTTTCGCCAATAGAGTATGTCTGGTACGTGCTGGGAAGGCAACTGCAGCCCTTTCGGGATACAGGCGAATTAACGAAGCAGTTACAAAGATTATGGCATGATCTTCCGCAGGGGGTGATAAGTGACCTAATTGATTCGATGCCACGTCGTGTTTCGGCTTGTATAGATGCCAGAAGTGGCTTTACTACTTACTGATTTGTAACCTTTTGCATGCTCTAGCTGCTTAATAAAAATATCTTTTATTCTGAATTTTTAATCATCTTCTTATCTCCTTATACACTACATGCCTGCCAAGTTTTGTGAGTGTAGCTGAATTTCTTCTGGGTGCATATATTTTTTTGCGACAGAGTGTATATAACAGCGAGTTCACTGATCGAGTAACACTTTGACTTCACCAACACTGAAACTCGCGCCATAGCATGATCATTTGATAATGATTTTTGGCAATGCTTGACATTCAGGGAAATCCTTTTTTTTTTGACAAGACTGAACTGGATCCAGTAACTTAACTGTTTTCCTGCTGAGGTTGTGATTTTAGGAGAATGAAGAACCGAAAAAGTGGTCAACAAAGAATGCTATCTACTGATATTTAGTGTTAATCCTCTGGAGTTAGGGTTAAATTTTCAACTTTAAAAGTATCACCAAAAAGGCGATTGCTTCGTTCAAATGTAGAAGCAATTTTTACCCGTAATACCATTACGGGCGATTTTCTTTTTTATTGTATAATGGTAACTTCTGGCTGCTTGGGCCAATCAGTAGCAGAGAAACCGACTTACATAACTGGTGAATTCCAGGAAAAAGGAGACATGACAGTCGAATTTTAAAAATTAATATTCTGCCACTTGCCATGGACCATTCTCTTCAGAAATAAATGAATTTCTTGAATTTTAACCTGTTTTTCCTAAATAATTTGATGACTTTTAGAAAATCAAGTGCAAAATCAAGTTTTCTCTTGACATTTTTACAGAGCAAAAAATCTCTGTTTTGTTACATAGTGTAATTTGAATAAACTTATTATGAGCAAATAATATTTAGGTTAAATGTTATCTTTTGAATGTCTAGTTAAACTTTTTGGTAAGTAGTTTCAAATTTCTTTTGTTTCAACCATGAAATAGGTCCATTACTGAGGTGAAAATTTGATGTCCTTCCGTTACCGAAATACTGCATCTCAATTAGTTCACCTATGGGGACCTAACTGAACCTATGGGGTATAGAAACTAATTTTTTTTAATGCAGAGCAGAATTTTGTCCCTTGTCAAGGACGCATAGTTAAAATTTTAATCGATATTTAATTTATATGTTTTTTAATGGCAACGGAAGGACAAAAAAAATGCGGTAACGGAAGGACATTTATCTATGAGCTGATACAGGGTAATATTTAATAATGCTAGTAGAAAACAAACTATTGTTTTAAGTTAGCAGTCTCATTTAAAACATATATAAGTAATATTTGAACACAAAAATTATAAGTGCTTTTATTTAAAAAATAAACTTTTATTTAAATCTTTTAAAAAATGTTTTGTGATTTTATTTCGTCTATTTTATGTGATGAAAATCATGAAAACTACACTTAAAAATTCCCAAGAGTGTGAAAATCATTTTGGTACGGCATGTTTGTGATATGACAAGCCAATTCAAGCATAAACATTTGTTTACAATCTCGAAATTTATATTGGAACAATACAATATTGAAACTGCTTTTAGATTTGTTGCCATAAGTCACAGAAAAGGACTTGTGAGCACTGGTTTAACTATTAAACGAACTACGAAGAGATCAGTAAATTTAAAGATCAACTTTCACAAAGATGGAGCAATATCCATTCTCATCCTGACACACAAAATATGCACTATTTGAACCCTGTAACAAGTTATGATATTGAATATAGTAAGTACTTCAATAAATCTACTTCAACAAATCGAAGGAGATTTCACTTCAAAGTCAACAGACTTAGTTAACAACAGACAGTTAAAAATAATGTTAAAAAAGAAGATACATCTAAATTAAAAGCACCGAATCATAAAAAATATGCCAAACGATTTATTAACGTTTGGACAAGTTCTGTTAGTTAGATGGAAGGAAAAGAAATTAACAAAGCGCAATATTGGACAGGTATTTCATATAGAAGATAAAGGAATAGAAATAGCTTGTTTGAGAATGCATAATAATGTGGGAATGATTTTTGTATTTCCTGAGAAATGAGGTAAATGTTCTATGGAATCTGATTAAATTATTGAGTATTCAAGGAATTCAGAATTTTAACACATGGCTCAGGCATTAGATATCATTGTTTCAGACTGCTGTATTAGCTGAATAAATGTTTTTTAGTTGAAATTTACCAAGTTTAATTGCTTTGAACTTCTTGTCCTTCCGTTACTGTCCTTCCGTTACCCTTAACAAATGCATGATTTAAATGCTTAAAATAATTATTTTTTAAAACTAGAAGTGAAATTGTAATGATCGAACACTACCGTTTGTGCTCTAATTTTTATACAATTTTCTCTTTCATAGTTTAGCTGAACTTTTGGGGAGAACATGATAGAGTGAAAATTATGTCGCAAAAAAAGTCCTTCCGTTACCGTTTTTTAAATTTGATTTCTAAAAAAAGTTACCAATTAAAAATTCTTGGCTTTGGCTTTTTTAGCAACTTACTATGAAGTGTATAAAAGTCTATGCATCAGTTTTTGAAAAAATATGTATTTTGATGTGCTCACAGATAGAAATCCATCAATTTTTTTTGTAAAAACCGTCCTTCCGTTACCGCTGGAATTCACCAACTATCAGTTTTACCTGAAGAGCAAGCAGTGGTGCCCAATCTTTTTCTACCCGAGGACCGCACCGCATATTAAATTGGTTCTGGTGGGTGGAAACCCACATGAGGCATGGAGAAGCAAGGGGATGCATGCTTTTATTTATTTATTTATTTATTTAATTTTGAGTACAACGCGCTCAAAGATTAGACTCTAGGTAGGCTTCTGCTGAAATTTGTTTTCTAAATCATGCTGTACAGCAGCATCTACCAGGGATACTAGAATCATCTCTTGCCCCAAAACAGAGGAGAGGTGGTATTTGTACTGATTATCACCAAATTTTTAAATTTTGCTACAAACGTCCCTTTGCTTCTCACTGCTTCATATGAAGATTTTAAATAGTTAACCTTATTAAAAAATAACATGGGAAAATATTGAAAAGGAAAAAAAATCGAATCTAATAATTAAAGCAGTGAGAAGCAACGGGATGTAAGTGCTGAAATTAAAAATGCCTCCCGCTCGGTTATTCAGTATTTCTGATTTCGGAGTGCTAATAAGAACGAAACTGCAGTCTCAGGATGTAATATCCGGGCTGTCTGGTACATTACATGTAGTTCTGGGGGGGGGGGGTCTTAACCCTGACTTAGGGGCGGTAACTTAACGCTAAAAATACCAAAGCTTTGTCTTGCACTTACGAGTTGAACAGTACCATGCTGCGAACACTCGCTGGTAAGACAAATTCACTTTATCCACCAGTTTGTTTGCACTCTCAGGTTCAATGAGATGACTTCCGCCTCCGGCTAGGTTACTCACTATTCCTGACTGAGGATTTCTAATCAAAACGAAACCGCAGGCTCAGGATGTGATAACATGGCTGTCTGGTACATTGATGAAGATACAGTAGAGCCCGCTTAATGGAATGGCCAATTTGCCACGAAAAACTATTCTAGTAATTCCAATTCCATTATCTGAGATCAAAAGAAGAGATTACAACGGTTAGGTACATTAAAAAGTTATTACATTAAGCGGGACATTCTTTTAACCGATATTCCATTAAGCAGGCTCGACTGTGTTTCAGGTTTTGTTTTTTATTTGCATGATGAGTACTCTACCTAACACAAGAACCATGATTATCTGAATTTTTAAAGTTTGACTTACACTAAGTAGTCCATTTATGTTATTTAACATAGTAAAAATCGGGACTTTTTATAGCTATATTATTCAACTAATCACATTTGGGACTATTTTCTGCAAAAAAAAAGAGAGAGAGAGAGAGAGAGATAGAGAAAACATAAAAAGTGAAGTGAATTCAAAGCAAAAAAGAACTATAGCAAAACAAAATAAAATAATAAAGAAAAAAAAAAAACCCTTTGAGTAAAAAAAAGCAAAGCTCAAAGCTTCGATACAAGTAAGAAATAAAAAACAAAAACACATAAGTGCATTCTGAAAATTAAAGTGCCCTCAAAATTAATTATTTCTAAATACAGCAGTTCAAGGTCGTATTTCCCAGAGCTTTAAAAATGCCAATTAGAATAACGCGGTCTGTACTTAATCAGAGCGAAAGAGCGTTACTTTCGAACCTCGGTGAAAAATTATTTCGGATGTTTAATTAACAAGTACCGCTCTAAATTTGTGTTGCCATATTACACTAAGTGAAACTAACTTTTTTTTAATAGTTCTGGTTGTAATTGCATGAGACTAGAATTTAGAGCATTAGTTGAGGGAGAGTTTTTTTAAAATTAGCCTAGTGGGATTAAAAATGTTTCAAGAAAATTATCCTTTTTTTATTGTAAAGAAAGAGGTTTAGCATTTTTTTTAAAGTTAAATTTTAGATAACTTTCTCTTTCGCTTGCTTTTGAAAATTAATTCAGAGATGTCATTCGCCAATACAAACATGCTATTTGGATTCTTTGGATGATGACAGGAGTAACTATTCCCGTTTTAAATTATTTAACGGTTTATGCTCAGTTTTTGAAGTAATTTTTTTAATTAAGTTTGGGCTTTATTATTTCAAATCACTTCTTTGGAACAACGACATCCAATGTCAGAAATGTCAGTTTTACAAAAAGTGGTCGTAAAGTGTTAAAACTATTTTCTTATTCTATTTGAATTTTACACCTTACCCCAGCGAAAATTTGAATATTTCAAGAGATTTTTGTCTCATGCTACATTAGCAACGTGACATATAATTTAAAATTATTTTAAATATTCTTGAATTATAAGTGACATTTCTTGTTTTAGCTGTAAATAAAAATGCATGTTGTCGAAAAAAAAAACAAAGATTAATAGACTTAGATAGTGATAATTTAAAAACAATACTATGGGGCTACACCACATTAGTTGTTGTTGTACAGAAAAGTTTATTATTTCGAGGGTAAAATTTCTATCATAATTTAAATTTCGTTAAAATATGAAAAAAGATGTTATTGCTGTCCGAGGGTACAAAAATTGTACCATTTAAGTAAAAGGATAACTTTATGCGAGAATTTAATGTACGAGTATAATGTTGCAATGTGCAAAATTGTGAAATACTGGGTGTGTCAAACAGAATGAGTAAAATTTCTTAATTCAGAAGCTCACAAACTACTAGAAATTCATCAATAGTATTGTAATCATTCTTAGCATGTTTCCGTTTAACCTGCAAAACCTCTATTTTCACAACTGTGAGTCTGCATACTATGCATACTACTAATGTGTGAGATGCATACTACTAATTGCAAAAACGGCAAAAATAAGATTTTGAGTTAAGATATTAAAATTTTGGGAAAAAAAGCGAAAAAATACTAAATTTTATGCGGCCTCTTTGGACCTTACTATTATTTTTGAAGAAATAATTTCCATTGAAAAATAATATTAACACTAAAATTGAAACATTTGTAACCAAAATTCAAGGAGATATTAGAGTTAAAAATTCTAAGGGGCCGTGCTGAAAATGAGATGGGAAAAGTATCGTCTTTTCAAAAAAAAAAAAAAAGACTTGTCAAAGCAAAAAAAAAAAAAAAACATTGCTGTTGAAAAATAATAGCACATTTTACTTTAAAACACGTTAAAACGCTCTACACAAGTTTTAACACAATTTGAAGAAAAAAAATCACATGCAAACATATAATTTGAAACGCTTGTTAGCCTGAAAAAAAGAAATTGACTACGAGTGTAAAGTAGCAGGGTTCGTTGATTTAAATCAACTGATTTAAATCATGACTTAAATCAAGTGATTTAATAAAAAAAATAATTTAAATCAATTGGTTTGAGTCAAGGGAGGAGTTCTTTTTAAACAAAATAATTGATTAAAATCAGTTGATTTTATTTTATAAATTTTTTTTTTATTTTTAGAATGTTGCTTTAAATTAAACTGCGCTGCGTTATACAATTTTAACTTCAACGGACAAGGCTGCATGAATCCCTCTTTCTGGGTGTTAATGATGGAGCTTCAGACCCTTGCAATATTGCTTTTACTCCGAAATTACAGTTCAGAACAAAATAAATATTTGCAGTTCTTCTTATACACCATGACTAGTAAGTTATGAAAAGTAATTTTTCAACATATTATGATACACGAAAACCGTACATGATGATGGAAACCGTATCTTTAAGCAAAGCATAAAGCAAAATTACATCTTAACATTATAACGTAATTATAAATCTTAAAAATTTATTGAATATCTACAGAACTTATCCTAATTTTATGAGGCAGAACTGATTGATCTAATGTATGAAATATATGTTTACTAGCTGCGTTTCCCGGCTTTGCCCGGTCCTTGAAAATAAAAATTGTGTCAATTGCCGTATATTCGACAATCAGGCGTAAAAAAAAAAACATCATGATTTCCCTTCCAAACAATGACGACAGATATTAAAATATTTTAAAGAGATTAAATCCAGAAAGATGGATTTAAAATACGTAACCATGGAAACACAAAATGAAATAAGTTTAAGGAATTAAAATGCGACAGAAAATGGTTCACAATTTGAATGGAATCGAGATTTCTTAAACTTGATTTTAAAAGGCTTGTAACTTTTTTCCTTTCGAGATAAAAGCTTATTTTTTCGACCATAGGTCGAGTTAGATCTGGAGTAAAAAAGGTCGCTTTTTCCAATGGCGTCAAAAATAGAGCTGTGGGACAATTCCTTCACTTTTTATTGATTTGTTTAATGAAGAAAGTAATACCCAAATTTCAGTTAAGCCTAAAAAAATTCGAGCTAAAAACGCAAATAACTCCCGCGGTAATAAAGTTAGAGCGTTGAAACAAATCGCCTAGAACGCGGAAATTTCTACGCTTTCTAACGATATGTAATATTAATATGTGCAAGTAATTTTTCACCCCCATATTTGAGAATTAATGTGAAAATTGGACGAAAATTGGAATAAAAAAAGAACTATTCATCGAATTGTAATCGAACTTATCTGCAAACCTTTTCAGGACTTAAAGGAACAAATTGAAAATTTCAGCGCAATCGGCCGGGGTAGCGCTCGAGTTTTGCGAGTTCAAACACACAGACGCTTTTTGGGGACTTCATTTTATACTATGTAGAGATAAATGTGAAGTTATTAATGTCTACAAATTTTCGAAGATTTAAAAAAAATGATTTAAATAAAAAAAAAATCCGATTTAAATTTAAAAAAAAGCGACTTTTTTTATTAAAAAAAATTATAAGCCCTGTAAAGCAGTTTTAAACACAAAACGCTGCATTTATACCTCGGTGAATATTAGTAGTACTAATGTCAAATTTGTTGAATTAGTATTCTTTTTCAATGGAGAATATTTCCCTAAATATACTTAAGAATATCTAGAACCGCTTAAAATGTCAGATTGATTTTTCGCTTCGAACTTTTATCGTAACACTGCATTTTATTTTGACCTTTTTTGCAACTGGAAGTATGCATCTAGGACTGACGGTTGCGAAAATAGATGTTTTTGAAGGTCAAACGAGGAACACGCTGTACATACGTGCTAAGATCAAACGTGGAACACGCTGTACATACGTCCTGCAGAGCGTATAACATCAAGACATCTAAATACGTTAACACTTTAAGAAAAGGTATGGCATTGACTGATACCACTGCTTCTAATATCCTCGTGGTGATTTCTTTTAGTGAGCATACGAAGGGTCTGATTTATCATTAGGTGAATGAGGCCTGGCCTAGGGTTCCAATAGGGAAACTTGTAACCATGTAGGTTAGTGCTCGGTTTGCCTGGCAATTTGAAGAAAAAAACGTACGAGTCAAAAAACTGGGAGAAATTTTGTGCTTAGTTGTTTAGCAAAATTTATACTTTTTGGTGCTTGTTGAAACAAATTGACATTTGCAATAGTTGAAGAGATAGTTTATTCCTTTTTTTTTTACCCTGCTTGAAGACTTTCTCTTTTAAAGAAATGGAAGAACTTTACTTTTTCTGATGCTTTAAAGAAGTTCTATTTTTATGTTATTTGCAAGAAATGTAATTTTTCAATATGTTGAAGACGGTTTTTTTAAACAGGGTCCTTCAAAAGAAGCTGCGTTCCAATTATGTTTGAAAGTTGTTTCGGTTTTGTAGTGTGAAAATTAATACGTTTTTAAACATACTTTCTGAATATATTTCTGTGGTTTTTAGAGGCTCAAAACGTTTTACTTTTACTTTTCTCGACACTCCTTTAATTTTTATGCTACGTGAAAGAAGTGTCGCTTTCATCATTGTTGAAATCTACCGTTAGACTGAATGTAGAAATATTTCTCTTTCAATTTCGAAAAACCTTGTTACCCCCCGTTTCTCGTAACAGCAAGTATTAATGCACGAAACATTCTTAAAAGGGTCGAGAAAATTAAAACACTCTTTCTGACACTGTTTTTATGAGAAATGGCACATTTTTCTCTGTTCCGTTATTCATTGTTTTACTTGTTATTGATTTACGGTTAACATCTTCCTTATTCACATTGTTCACAATAACAAAATGTTTACTATGATCAATTCCACAGCCATTTTTTAGAACGTTTCCTCTTTATATTTTTGTTTCAGTCGTTTTGAGGAAGTTCAAATTCATGATTTTTTTTTTGTTTGATCAGCCTTGCATTTTTTTCCCTCGTATATCCCAATTTTTATTGACTGTCGAAACTCGTCATAAACGTACACTCAAACTTGTTTTTGTTGCGTTATTTTTTGTTTGATTCTTTTTTTTTTTTTTGTGTGTGTGTGTGTGTGATTTAGCAGCAATTTTGTTGTGAAAACTATTTTTGCAGTTACTCGTGAAGTTTTGAGTGATTTTTTTTATGTGGTCCCTATCCTCCGCATAAAAACAGATTTGGGTGTATGCGACACTAAAAAATAGGAGCTTTATCTCAGTGCAAAACTTTATGCCTTTAGGTTTAAAATCTAGATGAAGAAATAGATTTAAAATATTTTAAAAGAAGTCGAAATAAAATTTGAATGTTTTCCAATGATGCGGATAGTTTTATACTTTGGTATAAATAAATGCAAAAAAATACACATTTCAATAAGTATTTATCTAAAAATTTTAAGTAGCGGAATCATACAAACTGTATTTTAGTGAGTTATTGAACTTTTTTGCTTGAAAAATATGAACAATGGGATGTTAAGTAAAAATTACTACATTTTGGGTCTGCAAAATTCTTACTTTTATGCAGTAAAGCTCCTGTTTTCAAGCACCCCTCAAAACGTACAAAATATTTTTTTTTTTAATTTATTATTATTTTTCTCACAATACGAGATGAACCGAAAACTTAAGATACCATTTCAGAGTCTAACGAGCAGATATTATCTTTTTTTGGAACTTTGCAAAGAAGTTTTGTAGTGCAGTAATTGAGATAAGATTTTTTTTTTTTTTTAATATCTTTAAGAATTTCTAAAAGAGTAATCTTGCCATTTAAAAACTAAACTCCTTTAGGTCTCAGTAACCAATGATAGTTCAATCCAAAAAAAAAAAAAAAAAAAAAGGAATGGCATATTGTGAATTCAGTTTTTTTACTTTATGAAATACGTACAGCACGTTGATCGGTATGTCACTATTTATGGTCAGTAATAGTTTTTGATAGTTTTATTTAAAAGAAACAATTTTAATTGCAGAGGTAAGGTAACATAATTTAGAACTAATTTGTCTCGCAACCTTGAGGTTCTTGAAGATTGAAATATTGTAGTCCAGTCTAGAAGATGTCAAGAAAAAATAAACAGTAGATGTTTTGCTATTGAAAGAGACAACCATTACAGAATCCTACGAATTTCATGTTTTTTATCTTAAGATACAAGTTTAACTGACACCATCTACATCAGGATACATATTATTCTCGGCTACCTACTTTATAAGATCTATTTTATAAAATTCTTAGTTGCTCTCTGTAAATGATAAAGTAAATCGTCTCATTCATAGGTGAGAGAAAAAAATGTTGGTGCTGTTTTACTTCATGAATTCATTCTTAAGAACTAAAGGTTAATTTTGCTGCTTAGAGCTCATTCTCCATATCTAAATGTAGTCTACCATATCTCATCTTTAAACAATCCCACCGTTTTCATGTTTAACTTCTTTTGCCTTTTTTATTCATTGTTCCCAAAGTGCCAAGTCCTATGCCAATAAATAAAATTCCCAGACAGATAAAATTCAACTGAAAGTAAAATGGCTACACTTTGCTCATCTTTCTAAAATGGTTAACACAGAAGCGAGCTTTAGGTGGAGCTGTAGAGCACCCACATACGAAGATTACTAAAAATGACTTAGCGTTATTCCGTTTTTTTTTCTCTCACCCATAACCTCACGGTTATGATTAGTTGCGAACTCACTTTTGCCCTTGCTTTGTCTTGCTATGTCGGTTTGCGGAACTGCCGCCTATTGTTCGGTGTTGATCAATAGAGGAGGATTGTTTGGCGAGTATGGAAATTAGACGCCAATGCGTGAGAATGGGACGGAAATATGCTCACCCGCGTAAGACTGAGCAGTGTTGAATCAGGCGTATCACGTGTTTGTAAAAGTTTAGGGCCGTTAACCTGTAAAGAAAAAAACACTTTCGTAAATGAATTTTGTTGATCCTGACTATGGACAGATTTTAGTAATTAATTAAAAGGATCCCTTACAGGTTACGAAGTGGTTGAATTAAATCTATAATATTACTAAAGGAAATAAACTTAGTTATGGTTCAATCCCAGTCAAAGCGTAATGTATGGTGCATTAAAAAAAACGGGTTTAAAGCTTTCTTGAGATTAGTGATAGCCGTTAAAATTTCTTACACATTGACATTAATGTAACCCTAAACTAAAAACAACGTATTGTAATGTCAGGAGAACTACTCTGATAAATACTCTCAATATTTATACCCCTCATGCGGACCCTCAACGCGTAATCTCTATGATTTTTCATGATTTTAAGATTTTAGTAATGTTACAAAAAAACCAGTCATGGTATACATGTACAGGAGCAGGCGAGGAAAAAGAAACAGAAGTGCGACTGTAAAAGGACTAAGTTAAATGCGTTTTTTTTTTTTTTTTTTTAATTTTTAAGCTTACTTATATTTTACGTTAATATTATGAGTTATTTGGAAGTGATTTTTTTTCTGACTGGGCAGTTCCTAATACACCATCTCAAAACTTTTCTTGCTCAGAGTTTTCGCTTTATTAATAGCAATAAAATTATTTTCTCAAAAAATAATTTACCTTAACGTTGAAGATGGAATACATTTAATTCGTTCTTCCAATCACATACATAAATAAATGTTTTATGGCAAAGGTTTAGATATACTTTTAACAGGAGAAACTAGTAAAACTTCACTAAATACCTGACATTGCTCATATGCCAGTAGCAGCGTGATATATTTCGCCCATATATTTACTCGATTCGTTGGATTTATCGGTGAATCAGACTAAATGCAATTAGATTTTCCCGTTACTAGGTTATATCGATATGCGGCTTCATACCTGTCCTCCACTAGCTTTATACTTAACGCTGTGATGGATTCATACATTTGTAAGCCATCAAAAGCCAACTTAATTGAATTTTAACTGGTTGTTATGCGTGAAAATCTCGTTGAAAAGCATTTCAATTTATTAATGACTGGTTTTAAGGAGGAGATTAAATTTGAAATTAGTTCAATGGGGTTGTTTCCTGCAGTCGAAAGTAGTACTATTTGTCACTGAAGTTGATAGAATAAGCAAAAAAAAAAAAAAAAAAAAAAACATGGACTCAGAAAATATTTTCATTTTCCCAACAGTTATTTTTTAATTATTTTTTTAAAATGTTCGATTCTTCAAACAAGGCGCGGTCTTTATGACGTCACAAATGACGCACAATGGCGCGTCATTTCTACCGCATTTCCACGTTATGATAATTAAGAAGCGAATTACAATTGCGCTCTACGCTTGCTATCAACCATATCTTTGCTAATATCCGTGAGCAAAGATGCGAATGAAATATTTTGGGGCCGTGAATGGCAACACTGAATGGCATTTCATTATTTGTGATGTCATCGGCAGAAGCGTTAAACGATGAAAGAGCACCGATTTAAGTAATTTTTTAAAAATATTAAACTTAAAGAAATTATTTAAAAAATGGTCAGATTCTATGTTTTTAAGCATGCTCTTTCAGAAAAAAAAAATACTTTTAAAATTTTGGAAACGAGTCCATTGAAGCTTAAAATTTATTTTCACTAAATTTTTTTTCAAAAAAAAAAAAAAAATCGCTTAAAAAATATTTTGAAGTCACAAAAGCGCAAATTATTTATCTAATAACATTGAAATCCAGCTAATTCTTTCATAATCTTTGTTGTTCGATGAATTTTTATGCATCAAATCCGTGTTGATAATTTTTTTACACCAGTACCAATTGGCTCAAGCAAGTTTAATAAAAAATTTTAGCATCACGTATTTCTAAATTTGTTGAGACTTTGTTAAATGCATCGCATAAAGCATTATATGAACGTCAACATGGAAAACTGCCATTTCCTATTTAGCACTAAATTTTAGAAGAAGGAGCTTATATAATTATAAATTTACTGTCCGTAGAATATGCCAAGTCAGGAATGTTTCCCAAACTCAATTTTGTTCCTTTTTTACATTTTAAACGTCATTTTCTCATAAATATTCCGATTTGAAGGAAAACAATCCTCAAATTCAATAAATTTTTGAAGTTGTACAGATCTTTCTCGGACACCCTGTATTTTCGCAAGATGCACACAGCTATTCGAGTCCTCGTATGTATTTTCTTATTTGTATTTTAGGGCCATATTAGATCTGTTCTACTAATTTTTATGTTTTTTTTTTTGACTTTCTGAAGGCTTTGATTGTTTTTTTTAAATTTTACTTTCGTTTTTCTTTCCCAAAATTTGTCATCAATTTTTTTTCTTTCTTTTCCTCGGTTGCATTTTCGGTACACTTCCGGTTAATTGCTCTGCTTTCATGTAATTTTCAACAATTTGGCTACTTGGCATGAAATTTGGCACAAAACGTGTCAGGACCATGCAAGTAGGTAGATCTTTCCTCTTTTTTTTTCTTATAAATATTTTGTTCTTTTGAATTTTATTTTGAGCAAAATTTTCACATTTTTCCTTTTTTGCCCTGAAAAAAAAAAAAAAAAAACACCCAATCTAAATTTTGTCACAAATCTAAAATTCTTATATATTTTCCTTTTTTCTCTCGAAAGATATACGTTTTCGATGCTTAAAGACAATTAAAACGTTTGAAATGAAAAATAAAAAAGTATCACAATTGTTATGTGAGTTTATTAAACTAAATATTCACGCATTTTTTTCTCCTTTATATACATCGTTTTTCCACACGAAACTATGTAACCAATCAAGTGAGGGCATTTTAATCACATTTCCTCTTCGTTTTTAACTGGCACCTTTCGCCGCCAGTGTTGCAGCCAGTTCCGCTTTTCTCGCAATTACAGCATTGTGTTAAGAAATAATAATTGCTTCAGATTGACTGAGCTTGCAGAATTTTTTTCTCTCAATCAGCGAGATTGTATTTTCAATCAGCGAGAACAACTGCGTTATTATAATTTAAAAAAAGGTGTAGCGGGCAGATCTTAAATTTATATCTAAAAGTAAACAGACAATTTATTGTACATTTGTATACCATAGGCATCACAGAGACACATCCAGAGACGGCAGTTTCGTGCTTATTAGAATTTTTTAGTCTGAATAGCGAACAGAGCTGGAGGCCGATGTCATCTCATTGAACCTGAGAGCGCCAACAAACTAATAGATAAAATCAATTCATCTCACTAGCGAGTGTCCGCAGCATGGTACGGTTCGTTTCGTGAACTGAAGGCAAACCTTGGGTTCCACTAAAAGCGAAACTGCAGTCTCTGGATGTAATAACTGGGCTGTTTGGTATATTGCATGTAGTTCTGCCTTAGCCCTGGCTTAGGGGCGGTAACTTACTGCTAATTTATTTGCGTTTTGCCTCCTAGAAGAACGCTAACATTTCCGATTAAAAAGCTAAAAGACAGTACAGTAAGACGGGAGACTTAAAGTAATTGACTGAATTACTTACGATAGACAGCAAGCGTGAACATTCAGCCCACCAGTGGAATGCGCCAACGTACATCATTGTGACGTCAATGTCAAAAACAAGTATGGATAATGGGATCGCTTCTTAAATAATTTGGAATAATTTTACAATTTCAATATATATATATATATATATATATATATATATATATATATATATATATATATATATATATATATATATATATATATATATTTGATAGCAATATAAGGATTGAACAAGAAAGAAAAATTCTTTTAAAAGTAGGAAAAAATGAAAAAATCCCAAAATACCCTGGGGCCTCATCGGGGGGTACTCCCCAAGGGTAGGGAAGAACCATGAGATGTTTCGTGAGTGCTGCTGGCGAAATTGCCTAAAAAAGCAGCACTACTCCCCGACATCTCACAAAACAAGCAATTGGGGTACTGAAAGTCCAGAATATCAGCATGACATGAAATACAAACATTGAACCTTTTACAAACGAAAAATAAAAGTTTTATCTAAAGAAAATAGAACAATATTTAAGCTACAAGATTTATATAAAGAAAATAGAACAATATTCAAACCACAAGAGAAACAAAATTCATACCTGAACTCAAAATCAAAGGAAAGAACGTACAACCATCAAATTCATGGAACAGAAAATTCAAGGAACTGACAATTGACTACCGCTAGTCCTCCATAAGTTTGCAAATGAAATGCTTCGTAAAATGCTCCGGATATTGGTTTTCAGTTAGGGTAGCAGTTAAAATTCGAATCACTGTTTTCAGATTTGTTTTATTATAGCACATTTTTTATATCTAATAATTTGTGAAATGATTATATTTTTGAACACTTTTCTACTGACACAACTGTGAAAATAAATTAAAGAATACACTTTAAAATCAAAATCCTGACGTTTATCATACAAAGCTATACTGAGAACTTTATTATTCAGTTGAATATTGAGATCAAGGAAATTAACTGACTCATCCTTATTTGTTTGTTTCAGCAGTAGTTCATTTGGGTAAATTTCTTTGTGTAAATTGTGAAAATCATTGTTATTAAAAATAATAATGTCATCAATATATCTAAATGCTTCTATATTTTTGTTTATTACAAAAATAGATTCATAAAAATGCAAAAATAGGTTTGCAAATGCACTAGAAAAAGATGTGCCCATCGGTATTCCATTGATCTGTCTGTAGAAATTGGAACCATTGTATAAGTAATTCTCAAAAATACAAAATTTAACAAGGTTAATCCAAGAGTGTTTTTCTAAATTGATGTGTTTTTCATATCTGTAGAAAAGTCTATTTGAAACATCGATTATGAGTTTGTGGGGAATGTTAGTGAAAAGATTTTCAAAGTCAAAAGTATTAATACTATGAATATGGTATTTACCACTGTTTATGAAATCCAGAATTTTCTGGTTATTCAGAATTATAAAACTTTTTTCTACTGCAATTTTGGCCAAGATAATTTTAATTTTTCGAAAACAATGTAACCTGCTTGATTATTGTAGGAGTATGTTCCACTAGTAACGAATCTGAACTTTATTGGATTTTTATGAAACTTAACCGTTATAAAAAGCAAAGGAAAATTGAAATTGAGATGCCGTGTGTTTAGAATTTTGTCGAAGGCTAGGATTCTTTTCTTTAAACTGGACTCAGTTTCTGTGACTTTTTTGTATGTATTAATATTTGTATATTCCTTCTGAAGCATAAGTTTATAAAAAAAAATTTGCACATGATGGCAAAATTATTTGCTGCTTTATCAACTGTGGTTGTAATAAAACTATTTTTTAGGTCTTCTATACTTTTTTAAAGTTTTTTTTATCAATTATGTTGTTGTTCTGAATCTCCTGAAGATTATAACAATAACTGAATTCATCCAAAATATTTTTCTTCCATTCTAAAAAGCCTTCAGTTGGCCAATTGTATTTATAAGCAAGTTTTAATATGAAAATATCCAATTCTTTGCAAAATACTTTTTTGATCGTTCTTTTACTTATGTGACTCTGCGGTCGATATTTCGAACCCTTTTCCATCAAGGTTTTTAATGATTCATCTTGAATTATTTCCAAATCTCCTGTAATAGTATGCCCATGATCCTTATCAATATAGTTTTCAAAGATGTTTTCATTGCAGATGCAGTCCGTTTCCTTTATTTGATCAATATTCTTACTGTAAAAACTATAACTGCAAATAAGCTTTTTTAAATTCTTTTCATAACTGAAGACCTTACGTGTATTACATTTATACTAAAGTGGGAAACTTCCTTTACATTTTTCAAAGATCTTAGAGAAATTAATATAGTTAAATCTTTTGTTTTTAAAAGACAATACAAAATTTTCCACTGGCAAATTAGTCGGTTTTTTAAATTGACAAAGTTCATCTGCATTTAATTTATACTTTATTAGGTCTATTATGGTATCATTTACAGTCTTGTTATTAAATTTAAACTCATCCAAATGATGTTTAATGAAGTATTTCACTGCTCTGTTTTTTGAGGACAGTATCGCAGTTTTAATTAGTTTTAGATTTATTAAATTAAATTCTTCGCAGTTAACAGCTTTTATGGTATCAAGTATTTGCATATTCTGCTTATTTTTACCTCTCCCCTACAGCCCCTTCTTTTTGTTCTGTTGAAAATGAATTTCTTGTATACGCATTGTGAACTGGAAGTGTTGTTACTGTAAAAGGAACTGTTAAGCCCGTATGGGTAAACACTATTAAATCTGCCTATGTGCCAACTTTCCAATTTTAGTCTTTCTTTTAAGTCACTTTCCACTTCAAGCACTGCTTTCAGTACCCCAATTGCTTGTTTTGTCAGATGTCGGGGACTAGTGCTGCTTTTTTAGGTAATTTCGCCAGTAGCACTCACGAAACATCTCATGTGTTGTCTACCAGTATCATAGAGCAGCCTGTGGCGCCTATTGAACTGAGTAGTGAAGTTCATTTTGGTTGACTTGTCCAGATTATAAATACAATATATGATAGTGTTTCTTTATATATATATATATATATATATATATATATATATATATATATATATATATATATATATATATATATATATATATATATATATATATATATATATATATATATATATATATATATATATATATATATATATATAAATAAATAAATCGGTGCGCAGAATAAATTTAATTTTTTACGCTTCTGCACATGACATCAAAAATGATGAACTGCCATTCACTGTTGCCATTAGCGAAGAGTGCAATATTTAATTCGCTTCTGAATTATCATAACCTGGAAATACGATAGACAGCAAGCGTGAACATTCAGCCCACCAGTGGAATGCACCAAAGTACATCATTTGTGACGTCATAAAGCATTGCTTGAAAAATTGGACATTAAAAAAATAATTAAAAAATAACTGTTGGGGAAATGAAAATATTTTCTTTGTCCATGGTTTTTTTTTTTTTTTTTTGCTCATTCTACCAACTTCAGTGACTAAAAGTAGTACTTTTGACTGAAGGAAAGAACCCCATAATTTATTTTATGCTCGATCGTTACCTGACGTTCCAGTATAAACTCATTAAACATACATTGGAAGAAATAAATATTTAGAAATTGAGAGATAGGCATAATATTTTTCTGAATAAACAAGACCCCGTTCGGATTGTACACAAAACAGTAAAAGGATTTGATTTTGTTCCTCGAACAGCGGTACTTAAACATGGGAAAGTAAAAAAGGCGCAGCCAATAATATTCGTGGAAAAAGTAATATGACTACGTTCCATATCTCAAAAAATGAAAGTCATTGTCTTAGCGTATTATACGGTTCGAAGAATGCAGGAATAAATCCATTTCCCCTCCGTTGGCATTGCAACTAAACTTTTCCCGGAATTGAAAGATTCAAGAAGATGTATTACCTGAATTTATTCGCGATCACTTTGTATTTTTCTTTGTTCCGAAAAAAGGATTTTCTTTTTCGGTAGTGTTGACAAATTTTTGACAGCGATTTGATATGTTAACCTTTTAAGGGATCCATTTTGTTTTAGTTACCGGTTCAATGACTTTCATGTTTTAAAAATGGCTATGTAGGAGTGGAGTATATTTTAGCTGAGAGCAAATGAGAAAATAACATAAAAAGGTTTTGATTCTGCCAAGATGACTTACTATAAGCCTCAGTTTAGAATTCTTTTGGAACTTAACAAAAAATATTTTATCGTTTATGCAAATACGGCTGATAACTTTTTAAAATAAAGAAATCATTTCTTCATACCTCGATTTTTTATCATGAAAACGAATTCATAGCATGTCCAGCGGTGCAAGAAATTTAACATTAAATTTATTGTACCACCAGACCAAAGGTATTTATTTAAAATTAGATCTCGTCTATCGATTAAAAAAGAGAAAGATCAAAATTGATTGATTCGGCGAAATGTTATGAATGAGGAAACATAAAAAAAAGCACCTCTTTTTTGAAATCGGTTAAAAATCAATTACTACTTTTGATGCGTCATGTACATTTTTTGCAAAACAGTAGAGAATGCTCATCACATTTCATAAATATTGATTTATCATCAAATTCTGACATCACAAGGAACGTTTTTTCAGAAATATCAAAGCTGCGGGGTGGGAGGAATAATGACTTACTCCGGCTCTGGCCCCGATCCCGGGAATTTTAGAACCATCGAATTCACCTCCGACTCCGACTCTTTCACCCCAAAATCAATCCGACTCCGACTCTTTCTTCACAAGCACTTACAGAGTTGTGGGCTTTGTTGGAAAAGGGCCAGTTCCGACTCCGACTCTTGAGACTTAAACCTTCGATTCTTACCTTCTACTCCCAAAATCAGTCCGACTCCGACTCTTTCTCCGTAAGCACTGGCAGAGATCTGGATATTTGGGGAAAAGGACCAACTCCGAAACCGACTCTTGAGATTTTAAACCTTCGACTCTTACCTCCTACTCTTTTACCCCAAAATCAGTCCGACTCCGACTCTTTCTCCGTAAGCACTGGCAGAGATCTGAATATTTGGGGAAAAGGACCAACTCCGAAACCGACTCTTGAGATTTTAAACCTTCGACTCTTACCTCCTACTCTTTTACCCCAAAATCAGTCCGACACCGATTCTTTCTCCGCAAGCACTGGCAGAGTTGCGGATTTTGGGGGGAAAAGGACCAACTCCGACTCTTGAGATTTTAAACCTTCGACTCTCACCTCCTACTACTTTACCCCAAAATCAATCCGACTCAGATTCCGCAGCCCTGAGAAATATACATTTAATTTCTTTTTTTTTTTTTTAGTAATCGAATTACTGTTTCCAGATCGGGTGCAACTGAGATTTAGCATGTTTTATTACCACTAAAAGTTGACCAAATGAAGATCAATTAGTAACTGGGTCATTTCACAGTATTTCGTCTTAATGTCGAGTCCGCAGCATAACACATTTGTTTCATAACTATTTAATTTACTGTTTGATTAGTAGATTGTTTTATTGTGTGTGCTGTTTTATTGCAGTTTGTGTGCTGCTAGGTCTAGTTCAAAAAAAAAAAAAAAAAAAAAAAATCGCGGTTAGCAAACTGTAAATTAAATAGTTATGGCAAAAAAAGTGCCATGTTGCGGATCCTACATTTGGACAAAATACTGTGAAATTACCTAACTAAGTTATTAGGGCGACATTTTCAGTTTTAACAAGATAAATAGTTTAGAAACTGGTTTCGCAAACTTTATTTTAGTTTAATAAGTAGGGGAGGGTGGCCCAAAGCGGGTATGCCTTCCTATGCCTCCCCCCCCCCATGGTGTGTTAGCGGCGATGAGTACGTATGTCGTGTTTACCCGAACATCTTCGAGTTATTATCAGTCCCAGCGAAGCAGCAGTGAAGCGGCATGGGGTAACCAGGCTTAAAACTAAAATTAACAAAAAAAGATACTTAAAAGAAAAAGAAGTTTTGTAGCTTGTGATTAGTCGTAACCCAGCTTATTTTTTTACTGTCAATAATATTAACTTATTCTGACACTATTCACCTCTAAACTATGATGGTCATTCCGTTTTTTTTTTAAATTATTACTTTAAGGTTATAATTATTGAAATAAAAAAAACGTGCCTTTGGGCAAAGCTGATATAGGATTTAGTCATACATTTGTATAAAATTTCTTGACTCGTGTGCTGTCTTAAATTTTCTCTTTCAATAGGATAAGTATAACTTTAAAAAAGTTATTTTTTAGGATGGCAATTAATTAGTCTGTTAATTAACTCAGTTATTTCTTTATGTTTGATAAACAAATGTACTGACTTTAAATTGGATAAGCAGAACTGCTTTATGTTTTATTATATAAAATGGCAGGTAGCTTTTCAACTATTTTAATCATTTATAACTTCATATTTGATTGTCGAATATACCAAACCACAATTAGTTAAGCTTACCCGCTTTGGGCTCAATGGTAGGGCAAAGCGGGTTTTTCACATGTTTGTTAAGTTTGGTAATAAATAAATATTGGGTTTGAAATGATACAAAAATCGCACTTTTTATTTTGAAGTTCAAGAACCCTGCTAGGAAGTAAATCCAAAATTGTTGCAATTAAAATCCAAAAACTACAATTTTCGAGCGTTTTTCGAAAACCTACCCGCTTTGAGCCACCCTCCCCTACCAATACAAATTCAAAAAACGACGACAAAGAGTCGTTGTACCCGTCATAGTCAATTTATTAATCTCTAATGATTACTAAGAGCTCCCTTAATTCCCTCCTGTTCAAAGTAAGATCTGATTTCGGTAAACTATTCCATACCCGCAGCGCTGATCAAGTTCTTTTCTTTTCTTAGTGTCAAGTAATTTTAACTCTTGAAGTAATTCTAATAATTAAAATATAACTCCATTTATATTTAAAAAATGAAGTAAAACTGATATCTGCTTTGATTTCTTTCTGAAAACTTAGTAGTAATGGTGGATTTACACATTTGGGGATCCGTCGCAACGCATTTTTTGGGGCAGACACAGAGCAATGCAAATGCTTTCTTGGACCACCCTCGTAACCCCTATATCGTGGGCAGGAGCAGATACAGACTACTATTTTATGGGGAGGGGTCACGCTGAAGAATGACCCCCCTTCCCCCCATAAACGAACTTCCAGTTTCGAGCACGAAAAATTTCTGAAACTGCTTAGGTGTCAATAAAAAGCACCAAATTAAGGCATAGACGTTACAAATTACAAGGTCTGGCTATTAGTTTCCAGGACTGACGTAACTGCCGGAGAACGAAAAGCCGGAAGATGACGTTAATGATTGCATATTGAAGAACGTTTTTTTGCGCATGTGTAGTGAAATCGGCGTCAATCAAAAGTAAGTGGTTCTCGGGGATAGACGCATTAAACATAACTCTCAAATTCCTGTCGTCGAAGTGAATATGGAGCAAAGAACTAACATTAAAAGTTGCTTCAAATTGAGCAAGACAGCTGCAGAATCATACAAAATGTTGAAACAAGTTCACTTGAACTCTTGAATGGTTTAAATACTTTCGGAAAGTGCGCAAAAGCGTCGATGATGTTCCACACAAAGGTCGGCTGCAGTCCGCACGCACCCTGGAAGCAATTGAAAAGATTCGCATTATTGTGACAACAGGAATTGAAAAGCTGTGATTATATAACGCGCCTTTCCACGAGAATCACTTACTTCAGAATGGCGCCGATTGCACTGCACATGCACAAGAAAACGTTCTTCAATAGGCAATCCTTTGCGCAACCTTCCGGTTTTTCGTTCTTTTACAGTTACCTCAGTCCTGGAAATTAATAGCCGGACTTTGTAATTTCACAAGCAATGAAAAGAAGTAGTATTCAAAATTTTTATTTTCAAAAATAATTAATGAGTTGAAAGACTGCTGAAATCGTTTACATTTTATTCATAAAGTGTTTGAATCAGTAGTTGGAAAAACTACATTTTTTTTTGTAGCGAACTACAACTACTTTGTTACACATGTAGTTAACAACAACTACTTTTTAAAAATGTAGCGGCTACAAACTACTTTTGAAATGTAGTCGCAACTTCGCCTTTCAAAAAATAAGTAATTAAAAAGCATACACACTAGGGTGTTCCACAAAAAATAAAAGTCGATTTTTCAAGTCGCATACCATCTTGTATTTTCCCCCTTACGTCAATGCAATTAAAAAAAAAAGTTTCATATTTGAAAAACGGCGACCTGTGCCGACTTGCGTCTGAAAGTGTAAACAAGCACTTGTAATGCTAGCCCGAGTAAAAAAAAATCCTTTTTTTTTTAGAAACTCCGAATTCCTGTTCATAAAACTTTCCCTCACATGCACCACAAAAACATGTTAGGTTCAAAAACATTTAGGTGTCCCACAAGTGGTCTAGTATATATAATTTTCTTCAAAAAATTGATTGTTTTCTATTATCTTTTAAAAAACTATGCATAAATTTCAATAAAATATCAAGTTCAAATGGAGACTTAAATATTGCAGCAGAGCAAAAATTTCTATTTAATGCTAATTACCGGCTTAACTGTTTATATTTTTCAGCTTGATAATTTCGTAAAATTTACTTTACATTAAAAAAAATATATATATATTAAAAAAAAATTCAATTTTTTGAAGAAAATTATAAATTTTTGGCCACGTGCGGGATACCTAAATGCTTTTTAACCTAATAAATGTTTTTGTGGTGCATGTAGGGCAAAGTTTTATGAACAGAATTTGGGAGTTTCTAAAAAAAGTTTTTTTTTTTTTTTTAATTATTATTTGGCCTATAATTACAAGCGCTAGTTCACACTTTCAGACGCAAGTCGGCACGGGTTGCCGTTGTTCAAATTATGAGTTTTTTTTTTTTTTTTTGCAATTTTTTTGATTTTAAAGGAAAAATATAAGAGGGTGTGTGACTTGAAGAATCAACTTTCGATTTCTCAGGGACACCCTAATACACACACCACACTGTAACAAATTTCGGAATCGTTTCTGGATATATCGGAAACGTTTCCGAAATAGTCGGAATCCTTCATCCAATAGCGAACTCCTCAATATTCAGAAAGCTTTTTGTTATTTCAAGAAAACTAGATGCGGAAGTGATGACGCAACGTTTCGAAACCTATTTCATCCTTCCAACACAGGCGCCAATGAGTCGGAAATAACGAGAACTTCTTTTTTTCTTATCTATGGTTGCTGCAGTCAGCAACTGTATAGCATTGGATTGCTTGTTACTTCATGTCTAGAGAGTAGTAAAATGTGTCGAAACTAATTTTACGGCGTTGCATTTTGGACTGCCCTTGCTTTTTTAGACGATGTACGCAACTATTAAGTTATTTAATAACCATTTGCTTCTTTACAATTTCCAATGTGACCATAATTAGATATATATTGTGTGTTCAAGCGTGAATAGTTTCAACACCCGTGTTTATAATTAATGAAACGAAACCCTTTGGATTACTTATGCAGTTGTAATGGAGGTACTTAGATTTTCTTCCGCTCATGTTAACTTGTAAGTATTAATGAATATTTTAAAACATGTTGTTATATACATTTGTATTTTTGTTGATTTGCATTTGATGAGGCTCCAATTGTAACTGTTTTTGGGTTTATCGAATTAATTTAAAGTTATCCTACATACCTATGTGCGCGGTGTACTATTTGTTGTAACCAACTGAAACTGATTAATTACGCAAAAGAAATAAGATTTATATTTGAGAAGCAATCACAGAAAAGTTATTTCGAAATACTTGGATGTACATACATTTTGGTTCAAAAAGAAAAAAAAATCAATTGTTTAATTCATTAGAAATATAGTAATGCAAATATTTTCTAGTATTGCAATATGCTTCACAAAAAATGTGGCGGTATAATTTATCTTTTTTTATTATAATTTATTCATTCATTTAAAAATATTTATACCATTAGAAAATGACCATGTTATCTGTTAGTAAGAACATAGTTATGCAATTAATTCATCTGCTTATTCATTTTGTTAAATGTGGTTAACAATAAAAAAATTCCTTCACATTAGTTGTTCCGAAAATAACATTTCCTTCGTGGATATACTAGTGTAATGTAGGACGGTCAGGAGGAATGAGTCAGTGGCAAAAATGGAACAGCTGCATTTACATGCCGAAATAAAAAGTAATATTATTTCATGTCATCGTTTTAAAAGTGATCAGTTTTTAAATACTATGTTATCAATATGCAATGCACATATGGTGAGAAGACGAGGGGAGTTCACCACGCAGACTATGCCATTGACATTTTCAAGGGGTTGCTTTTTTTAAGGGGGGGGGGCGCTTTATATCATTTTATGGGAGCACCATCACTCTTATGGTGTGGGGGGGGGGACTCTCGTATATATGAAATGGAATAATTATGTAATAGAGTTCAATGTTTTAATAAATAAAATATATAATGCATTTTGCGCACACTCTAAAAATAAAATCAGTAACCTATTTTGATTAAGTATCTATATTTGTGATAAACTGGAAAAGGGCAAGAACAGAAGAATAAACCCGAATGGTTCCAGCTGGGGGACTTTGGTGTCATATTTAAATTCATCAATTTCTCTGTTGGTACTTTTCGGTACACTTTGTTCGTCAAAGAAATTGACTTGACGTGAACGAATTTCGGAACGCAAAGTGTAGGTAAGTTCTGTCAAATTTTATCCGAAAATAAAAGCTATCAAGTTTGATGCAAGATATGTTTTTAAGTTCTGCATTAAAAATACAATATGTTGATAATTTTGTCTTGAAAATATTGAGAGAAAAACTGAAGTTTAATATTGTTTAACAAACAATCCCACTTTTGAGAAAGTACTCCCTTTCCCTCCCCCGACGATTTTGTGATTATGAATGAAACTACTATATTATTTCATAAATTTTCAAAAATTTATAACTGTGCATATGTTATGCTGTTAACCATGCTATTTGTCATTAGAAATTCAGAAAAAAAAAATCCACGAATGATTCTAAAATTGCTTGTTTCATTGCTCTTAGATATGAAAGAATTGAAACTGATATGGCATGCAATACTATAGTAAAGAATTATTTTTTAGAAAAAATCACGGAAAAAGGATTCCGAAATTCTCAGAAACGTTTTTGAAAATTGTTTGGAGAATTCCGAAATACTCGGAAACGTTTTCGAAACTTTCACGAACCACAGCTGCACAGAATACTCAGAAACATTTCTGGAAATTACGGAAAGAGGATTCCGAAATACTCAGAAACGTTTCTGAAAATTACAGAAAGAGGATTCCAAAATACTCAGAAACATTTCTGGAAATTATAGAAAGAGGATTCCGAAATACTCAGACACGTTTCTGGACATTACAGAAAGAGGATTCCGAAATACTCAGACACGTTTCCGGACATTACAGAAAGAGAATTCCGAAATAATCAGAAACGTTTTTGAAAATTTCATGAACCGCAGCTGCACGATATACTCAGAAACGTTTCCGAATTTTTTTTACAGTGCATAGGAGGATTGAACGGAAAAAGATTTAGACTGATAAATTAGCTCATCTAAACATGGAATATTACTAAGAATTATCTATTATTTCTTTTTTTTCTTCAAAAATGTCCGTTATCATACTCTTATATAACAATGTAATGCTCGTATTTATTGTAAGCCGGCCAGGGCAGTTCAGTATCATCATCTTCTTATAACATTTACAGTACAGCTTCTTTATTTGGTGAACACTATGAAAGAACTTATTTTCACGAGACTTTAATTTTCACGATTTTCCCTACCCGTCGTAATCGCGAAAATTTAAGCCTAACGAAATATTTTTGTTCTTAAACTTTCGGTCGGTTCATGTAAAATTCACGAAATTTTCAACTCGCGAAATCACCGATATCTCAATTTTCTTAAAAATAAGTGCTTTTAGAATATTGGAACAATAATCTCTTTAAAATCTAAAACTTTCATCCACGGGACATTCTTGGCAGCCAGAAAAGAAAAAAAAAAGAATTATTAAATTGGCGGTTATCCCTAATTAATATACTATTTTAAGTCAAGCTCTATTCAATACAAATGTTGCCAAACGAACTATTGACGTCAAACATATGGCGTCAAAATGATAAGCCTGAGGCCAGCTGATATTTTTGTAAGTCTTATTTCTTATTGCATCCGCTAATGTACCTGTGTAAAATTTGAATCAGGCAGATTTGTTTGAACCTTGATTCCTTTTTACTTCCTTTTACAAAAAAAGAAAATATTGTGTTCGCAAAAAAATTTTCACTCAAAAATCGACCTTAATTTCCATTTTACTCCCGAATGAATATTAAGTTTTTTTTTCGACTCGACCACACGTGGATAAGTGCCTAAAAATGTATAGACACTCGAAATATACACAATGATGGTTCTCGAGCTAATTACAACGAATTTTCTCGTGACGTCTGTATGTACGTATGTATGTTTGTGCGTATGTATGTTGCATAATTCAAGAACGTTAAGTCCTAGAGAGTTGAAATTTGGTGCGTAGACTCCTAGTGGGGTCTAGTTGTGCACCTCCCCTTTTGGTTGCATTCGGGTGTTTCTAAAGGGATCTTTTGCCCCTTTTGGGGGAGGGAAAATCATTGTTAATTTCGATTTTAAACAAGTGGTGTTATAATTTGCGGACCGATTTTTTTTTAAAAATCTGGTTTTAATTTGGCCTCTGTTGGTGATATTTAGAGAGTAAACTAATGAATCACATTAAAATTCCCAGTAATGGTGAAATGACATTAAAGTGGAGTAAAAGGAAGTCATGTGATGCACACATCAGTTCGTTTTTGTTAAAGTTATTAAAAATAGCTTCCAGAAATCGCTACAGACCACTATTTTTTGTATAAAACTAGTCACTACACTACTTTTTAAAAAAAATAGTGCACTACATTAGAAACTGCTAAAAAATGTAGCTACTACAGTAGCGTCGCTACTTGTAGCGCGCTACTTCCAACTACTGGTTTGAACATAATGGGGACGGATACTAGTGTCGATGATTTATGGGGGATCATGACCCCCATGACCCTCCCCTTGTATCCGTCCCTGTCCGTGGGAGCCCTCGCAATTGCGACAGTGTGATTCCGCCACTGCTCAGTAAAGCACCAGAAGTCTTGAAAAAGTTACTTTTTCCGTTAAAATTCAATTTCGGTTTCAAAAGGTCAAATTGCTAGCGTGTTCCTTTTCCATTTCCCCCCTCAATTTAATGTGTTAGGTTTTTCAACTTATAACTTTTCCTTTTTTTTTTTTTTTTTTTGAAACTTAATGCTCCAACTTTAAAAAGTTACTTTTTTCTCATTAGAGAAGCAGAAAAATCACAGAATCGAAAAAACTGCGGGATAACTTTTGCTCAATTTCGTGACTATTTCGAAAATTACTCGCTCTAGCATGTGTCTTCACTTCTGCTCTTTTCATCAGCTCCCGGGAAAGTAAATCGAATAACCTTGGGAGAGGATTCTTGATCGAATTTTATGCCTCGTCAGAGCATGGAGAAGCTGTTGCGTAGCTTTGTTCTACAATGGATGATGAATGAGAAGGCGAATAGGAATCGAATCTCCTCGAAAGATGTAGAAACTAAGACTCTTATGAATACAAGCTGACTTTTGCGCCATTTTGACGCTCGCCGTATTTGTTTGGCACCATTAATTGTTTTTTGAGTTCAGTTGAGTTGTCTTGTGTCTCCAATATTCGCATTAAATAGCAAGTGACTAAATAAATAAATTAAAAAATTATGAATTTGTTTCTGAAAAATTCTAGTTTTGGCCGTATAAGGATTGCAGATTTGAATTATTGTAATTTGTTATTTTCTAGAAACGTTTATTTATTATTTTTCTGAGTTTTTGTGTGTTTTAGTTGAGTACTTGTTTCCAAACGTCATAAGTTTTGCATAAATTTCAGAAGGAAAATTCTCTTTTCAAAAGGAAATTGGTTCTGAAAATTGCGGTACATAAAGAAAAATCAATATATTTTTTAATAACACTTGCATTGAAACGCAGTAATAAGGCCTCCAAAAAAGGGGGAAACTTTTTCTTCTTTTTTCATGGGGCAAAGTAAAAAATATAATCGTTTCTTTTCGATTATTAACGACATTTTTGATGAGATAAATGAGTAAAAAACAAAATGTATTAATACGTGGAAGTGAAATCAAATAATTAACGAATAAATAAATGAAATAATTAATTAATAAATGAGAAAAAATGGCAAATTAATAAAATAGTGAATGAATAAGAAAATAGGTAAATGAATAAATAAATAAGTCAATTATTAAATAAAGGAGTGTAAATGAAATAATTAACAAATGAAAACGTAAGTGATTTGACAAAAGATTGAAAAAGCAAATGAAATAAACTATTTCACTTTGGCCATCCACTAGGCCCTGCATGCACGTGACTAACTGTAGGTACAGAGTATTTAAAATACAAATAAGATTAACATTAAGCAAATAAACACTGCACTGAATATTTATAGGTCACAATTAATATTTAAAATGTTAACAAGAACTTCATCATTTAATAATAACAAAAATAATTTTTGACTTACAACAAAATATTACAATATGAGTGTCAATTTTTGAAAATTGATTGCATTATCGTATTCTTTAATTTTGAGAGATATCTTTTTCTTGACTGGAATAGACTACATGTGTTACTACATAGTTAAAATATTACAAGGTAGATGGTGCTAAAAGCAGGGCAAATATTTCACCATTTCACTTTGCCCCACTTTTCCCTACATGGTGCATTTGTCAAAAAAAAAAAAAAAAAAAAAAAAAAAAAAAGCAGTAACAGATGTGCGTAATTGTAATATTAGATAGATGTACTTTTAAAAACTGAAGTTAAAAAGTAAAGAAAAAAGTTGTAAAGCAGACAAATGAAGATGAAGAAAAATGAGTTCCTTTTAATAGATTTATGTGTAAGAAATTTTAAAGTTCGACATTATTTAATTAATATACGTTTATATTTATCACATCAAGCGGTTTAAATAATATTTTACGAAACGTACAAAAATAGTTAAAAAATACATAAAATTTCAAATCCGAAAGAAGTTTTCCCAAAAATAACAAACAAATTAGGGTAACGACATCAGTAACAGACAAGGATCCAGTAACAGACAGTCATAAGTTTGGATTTAAATAATAAGAATTTTAGGCGGGTAAAACTCATGTTTATGTGACCCATGAATACGGTGCAACCATTTAGTCTTATCAGAGTGAATTTTATGAGCCAGTTGGTATTTACAAGACAATGGTGGAAGTATGAACAGAGACCATGAGGTCAGCTGGTGTTTCATGTTCATTTGAATTAAATAGGGCTTTAATTTAAAAAATAAAGAACTTTTGCACATTTGGAAGATAAAAAGGGAATTTCGTCCATTACTCATCCTCTCCTCTTTCCATCTGTTAATGGGTATCATCAGATTTTTTGGTGTCTGTTACTGGGGGTCAGAACTTTTTTTCGAATTCAGAGGATCCAGAAGCAGCCAACCTTTGGATGAGATGTAGTTGCATGAGAGAATAAAATTCTAAATACATTAAAAGACTCAGAAAATTTGGTTAACCTGAGAGTGCTGTTTTAAGCATGTCTGTTACTGGTGCCGTATATATATATATATATATATATATATATATATATATATATAATTTGTTTTTGCATGCGAAAAAGGAGACTTCTCTACAATTTACTTTTCATGCATTTATTTCGAAACTAGTGATAAAAAGCAGTGAATCATGTTACTCGCTATCGACTTATCACAAAGTGAGTTAAGAGAGCGAACATCAGCCTAAAATGATAGCATGTAGCTGACTTGATTGCTGATAAAAGATTTAGCAGGCACAGATGCATAAATTTATTTAAAAAGCTATGCCTCCCTGTAGAGTCACTCGCTCCTAATTTCTGGTTCCAAAATGGCGGCAATGTGTCGGTCTGCGATTTTTATCTAGTACGAACGGTAGTTCGATCTTCGTATAAGATACAGTTTATGACGTTTATGCAAGAGAGGAAACAAATGAACTTGCTTTTGGCTCTTTTTTGATTCGCAATGAGGTGTGGAATTGATTTAGAAGTCGGAAAGCTTTCCATGAAGGCTTTCACGATTCAAACAGCTAAGCATTCTCAACCAAACTGTTGTAAACTGAATTTCGTGATACGTTAAGACAGGGGCGTAGCCTAGGGGGGGGGTTTGGGGACAACCCCCCCGAAATGTTTGTCCCCCCCAAAAAAAGGAGAGAGAGAGAAAGAAAGAAAAGAGAAGAGAAGAGAAAAAAAAAGAGAAGAGAAAAGAAAAAGAAGAAAAAAAAATGATTTTTTTTTCTGAATAACAGTGGTCAAAAATTCACTTCGCTCTTCCCCCCCCCCCCAGTGCCATTGAAAATCAGCTCAATGAGTGACCCTCAAGCGTAAAGACGCCTCACTCCTCACTGTGCTGCAACATTTTTTTGATAATTGAGTGAAATTTCACACTTCTCTTTAGAAATGAGATTGATTTGTTAAATCTACGAATATGTAGCCTTTTTTTGTCATAGATTCTGAAAATTGTTAAGTATGTTTAATTTTATGAGCGGCGCAGTGGGAATATTACATACAGTTGAATCTGTATGTTTCGAATTTCACAGGAAGGAAAAAAATCGAGATAAAGAGGTTTTAAGATACGGGGGCTTTAAGAAACTTTATAGCAATTTGGAATATGATGGTGAAAATTTGAAATCGATACTATAGAGAACATGGGCCCTTGATCAAAATTCCTCTGTATTAGTTTTGTTAGGTCTTTGTTCTATTATTGCATTATTATGTGCTTTATAGCCAGTTTAAAGAAACTTTGAGCATATCTTTTTGAAGAAAACGTCTTTTATTGCTTTTTGGTGCCTGATTTTTTTCTTTTTCTTGTTTTTTGATTAATTATTTATCCTCTTGAGGTTAGCAATTGCTGCAAATCTAACCTGGCCAATATTCTAGGATTTTCCTTTTTTCTTTACTTGAAAAAATCTTAAACTTCCCTCCTATCATCTTGGTTTTCTTTAAGGAATCATAATTTTAAGAAAGAGAGCGATCACAGAACAGTACTAAACCAGATAACAGAGCAAAATGGCTTTTAACTTGAAATACTCATCCATAATGCAACTAATACTCAACCTGTGAATTTCACCCCTTTACTCTTCTTCCAAGAAAGTGCTCGAAACGACTGTCCTTTCGTTAATTTTCCTAAAAAACCTATTCGTGGAACGCAATTCTCCTTTTTTTGCCCCCTCAGCCCTTTCTGTTTCGAGTTGAAGAAAATGCTTTTGCTTGCTGCTTTGAAGATCATTGGGCTTCGAATCCGAAAATGATAGCATAGCCGGAATTCGAGACATAAGGTTTTTGTTGGCGTTGTGCTGTGGTAGTCAAAACGGCCTTTGCTAACCAGAAAATCCACCGCAATCACATCAATTTGTCGAAAATGTCAGCCAGTATTTACTGCGTATTCTTTTAAAAACGTTTAGTCTGAACTATTTAGAATAGTATATTCTAAGTGAACGTTGTTGTATAATGAAGAGAGCAAAACCGATAACAAGCTTTTTAACCCCCCCCCCCAAAAAAAAATGTAAATGACAAAAATGGTTGCTCTAAAAAGAGGAGTTAACGTCCTGTGAAGAAAACGAAGTACAGTCTGCTGAAGCAGCATTAATTCCATCGAACCCTTCTGAAGGAAATTTTATTTTAATTTAAAAGAAAAACTGCATAGCATTACAGGAATAAAATGTTTAAAAACGAAATGAATCTAGAATGTTCTGTACTATTTCTGTTAGCTTGGTTCGCATTAAAAAGTAGAATATAAACAAGACTTCTGTTTATAACACTCGAAAATTGCTGTTGCTCTCTCAAATAGATATTTATATAAATTCTAAAGCAGGTAATAAAATTAAAAATAAAAACTTGAAAGGAGAACAGATGGTATGCAGCTTTGTGCAAATGACTTTCTACCGCCTATATTTCTTCCCTCTTTTTTAATTCAAATTTTATTAACTGCTTTAGAACCAGCATAAATGTAAATACATATAAAAAGCAACATATAAATATAACGGTATGAAAAGTCATTTCATTTTTTGCAGGTTATAATCAAGAAGTCCTTTTTTTATTTTATTTCATGCTTTTAGTGGGAACCAAGTTAGTAAAAATAGTCTGACCACCGATGAGATTGAAAGTCACACTGAAATGAACGGAACACGCTCATCAGATATTTGATTTTCCCCCTGATTTGGATAGACTGGTTTTGACTAGACCTGTTGCTAGAAAGTTTCACTTTAAATTAAATGGAGAAAAAGGGGGAAAAAGTTAATTTTTCCAAAACATTACAAAAAATAAATTTAAAAAAAAAATTCTTTGATTTTGTTTTGTTTGACACAAGTATCGAACTTGGGGCACCCCATTCCAAAGTATGTAAAAGTTCACACACACACACACACACACACACACACACATATATATATATATATATATATATATATATATATATACACATATAAAAATAAAAGAAGTAACCCCCCCCCCCGAAAGTCGGGTCTAGCTACGCCTCTGCGTTAAGATTATTATAAGTAGGGCGTCATTAAAGTGGCTTTTAAATTTCTCGTTGTGGTCGATTTCTCTTACATAGCAAGTTTAAAACCATTTCATATTCTCAATATTAAATGGGTTTTTTAAATAATTATGCTTTACTTAAATTTGTTTTTTTTTTCTGTGTCACTTTTTTTTGTATTTAATTACTCTCTTCATAAAACCAGTCGGCTTCGTATTTTTAATTTATATATTACTAGTTTTCTACCCAGCATTGCTCAATGCTCAGGTGCTATACTAAATAGAAAACTCGAAAAATCATTGGTATATGGTGCACTGAAAAGAATTTATTTATACTTACGTAATTACAGTAAAATCCCTCTAATGCGGACACTAACGGGACATTTTTTTTGGTCTGCAATAGAAGGGTGTCCGCAGGACAGGGGTTTAATAATGTATTAAATTCTAGAATTGGGGAATTAAAAATTGTCCGCATAAGAGGGGTGTCCGTTAGGAGGGGTTTTACTGTATTTGGAATTTTTTCATAACTTGTCCAAAATACGTTTACATTTTACATTTTAAAAAATATCCATTCTTTTGAATCGTTAATCTCTTGTGCACCGCAACTTACATATATACGTCATATATACGTAACGAATCACACGTTTACCAAAGCCATGACCTAGATGTGCTCGTCACTATTTTACTTTAGTACTTTCACTGCAAATGTAGCTTTAAATTTGTTCAGGCTTTAGTGTACAAGATAATTACAGTGTAATAATAGCTTTGAGTGTACAAAAAAAGAGTGTACAAAAAGTACAAAACGACAGTTTTCCTAATTTACATGTTACTCATGTATTCTTAACTCAAATACATTGAAAAAAAATATGTTTCAAGTAAATCTAAGAAAACTGATGTTCTGAGTGTCTTGAATACTAAAGGGAAATAGAGTTTGTTTTACTTAATTAAAAAGTAGCGACACGAAGATTAGATGCGAAACAACACACATGACAAATTAGAACTCGAGGTAAAGCTTGACCACGAAAAGAAGGCGGATGACCTTGAAGCGAAATAACATTTGTAATTGGTAGAATCTGCCAGAAAGCACCACATAGTACAAGGCATGGTCTCGCTAATCCTGTCTATTCCAAAATAATGACATAAAATCTAGTACAAATGATACAAAAAATGTTTTTGCTTCAAGGTCATCCGCCATCTTTTCGTGGTCAAGCTATACAGTCAACTCTTGATTACTCGAAGTCCCAACGGGCTAGCTAAAACGATCGAGTTATTTGTAGTTCGAGTAATGGGAAACTTTTACAACAGTCTCGAGAGTTCGGGACCTAAAGAAAACTTTGAGATAAAAGAACATTCGAGTAAAAGGTTCGAGTTATCGAGATCCGACTGTATGTTGCAGGTGCTCTCTGAAGCGACAAAATATAACACAGCATTCGGACGTAATTTCTGGGACATTTTAGAAGTCAATTTTCTAATTTTTTCTTCTCTTTTTAGTATTAATTTTTTCTGTTTCAAATTATCCGAATTTTATCGATGTTTACTTTCTCTATAAAATTTTGCTCAGCTTCTGACTCGGTTAAAAAACAGAGCTGTCTTTAAGGCCTCATCCGATTGGTTAAACCACAGATAGTGTTAGGTACGGGGGACATACAGTTTATGATATATACTATTCATAATATGATTTCGAAGATAAAGAGCCGACGGCGACCAATCACTTGGTCTTGGCAACCAACTCAAGTCACTACACAACATGTGTAAATATTTTCTGTAAATATCTTGACTTTTAAATATTATGCCGTAAAAGTGTCTTTCCTGTTCATCATTTAGAATAAAATAAAACAGATCGGAATATTCAAAGTTTTGGTGCGTTTTGGGCTACTGTTTACACTTTATAAAATATAAAAATGAAATTTGATTGCATATTTTAAACTCTTGCTTAAAATTATGATACAGGTGGAAGTTTTACTGCATTTTTATACGAAAATATTTCTTTCACAACAAAAATATTAAAGTGGAAAACAATCAGAACTATTGCTAGAGCATTATTCAAGGCTCACTGGGTTTACTCGAAGAACGAACTTTCTCTTGGAGGAATGAAATGTACGAAAACCAAGAAAGATCATAAGAGCGATCAATTTCACGAGGTACTAACTTTCAAAAAATAAGCTGGAAGACTGGAGGGAAATAGGATAGAATGTACTATTCTTATTATTGCGATAGATATGCATCTACTATTAGTTTACGTTAGATTTAAATACACGTACTACTTAGATTAAAAGATAAGTACCATTTCTTTGTCGCTTAGAATATTTGAAATTTAAATTTAAAAAAAATTTTGATAACATTCAAAAGAATTTCAAAAAAAAATTGCTTTTTTTCCATTTTGCATGAAAAAAGTGCGGAACAACACTTGACTAAGTTTTTGAAGCGTATTTTCAATTTCTAATACGTTGAAAATATCTTTGGTACAAAATCCTTTCACATAAATACGATTATACAGTAAAGTCCCGAAAGTGCGAGTCTCAAAAATCCGAGGTTCCACTTATTTCGAGGTGCTTTATTGAAATTTTTAGAGTAAAATTGGACCGGGAAGTGTAAGAAATTATATGCTCCACGTGGTTACATTGCGTAAAACTTGACAGGGATCCCAAGATTAATAACTCGGGATCTCCATAATTGCGCAATGGGGCTTTACGCGAATGCCTTCTGCGCAGATGCATGAGAGCGCCTGAGTTCATATGGCTATAGGCAGCTATGAAGGCATAACTGCAAAGAAAAATCTCCTGACCGAATAGCGGGATAAATTTATGGATATCTCTTGACCGCTATTCGGGATAAAGGGCAAATTGGCTGCCCATCATGTATACTGTTTCCGTATATAGAAAATAAATTAGTTTGTGTACTGTGAATGAACGTAGTCTCTTCAATTCTCTCCCTTCTAAAAGTGATACATGAAAAATATGACAAAGAAGAAGGGGCGAAAATCCTCTTCAAGAAGAGAAGGCGGCTGACCTTGAAGCAAACACATAATTCGTATCGTTTGTAACAGGTTGGTTGTTATTATTGTGTAATACACTGCTTGACAATTGCTAAGGAACAATTACGTTTTTTGAAATAGTTAAGAATCGATAATGATTAAAGAAACAGGACGAAATATATAGTTAGTAGGACGGATGTGCCTTTATTATAAGTACAAAATAATATAGATATTACTGCATCAATGAAGTAAAAACTTAAAAATAAAAAAATAATCCTACTAAAATGATTTTCATACAAACACAAAAAAATGATATAGGTCAGAATCATGGAGACATGAGTACCTTAATATGATGTATGATTGCCAGGGACACGGATGCACAATTTACATCTGTTTCCCATACTCCCCACTAATTATTGAGTACTTGGGGGATGTTTTCCCACTCCTCTCTAAATGCAGATTTGAGTTCTTGTACTGTTCTGAGAGGGACGGTTCTTCGCGCAACACGTCTGCCAAAAGCCTCCCAGGCAAGTTCAATTGGATTTAAGTCGGGAAAGTAAGCAGGCTACTGCATACGGAGAATGTTTTCACTTTTCAGTGTGTCTGACACTTCAATGCTCCAGTGTGGTCGTGTATCGTCGTCCGTAAAGAGAAAGTCTGGACCTACAGCCCCCCTAAAAAGATGAACATGGTCCAGCATAACATCTCTGCAATACATTTGCGACGTATCGCTTTCTTATTCAAAAATATGAAGTGGTGTTCTGCCATTTTGCATGATGCCTGCCCACAGCATGACGCCTGGGCCGCACCGATCACGTTCGCAAACAAATTTTTGTGCTTAACGTGTTCCACGCTGTCCCCACAGTAGTTGGTTACACTGAAATCACTTGTCACACTGAAACGAGATTCGTCAGAGAACATCACTCTAGAACAATTTTGATGATCCCACCAACATGTTCCTTACACCAGCGTAATCTCTCTCGACGATGGCGTGGTTGAACTTGGATGCAACGTACGGGCTTCTATGCATACAAACCAACATTATTTACTCGCTGTAAGATGGTTCTTGCAGAAACATGCGTACCGGTAGCGGTTGTTAGATTTGCAGCTATCTGTCCAAGAGTGAAATTTCTGTTCCTTTTTGCCACGAAGGCTACATAGCAATACTCTGAAAGTGTGGTGCTCCTACCACGACCCCCGGCATGCTTTTGCAAAACATTTCCACCTTCAGCGGCCATCTTTTATCGGGGGATGGCACTTTTTTATACACCCATTGCAGCAGCCACAGTGGTGACACTTTGACCTGCTTCCAGTAGCCCAACCGCTCGTTCACGATCGTAGATACTAAAATGATGTCTTGCTGATATTTTACTCTTTAAGTATTTTAAGAACCAAACAGAATTTCAGAGAAAAACCTTTTTTAACATTTAGCACTACTTTTGTTAAAAACCAAACAGCGTGAAGTTTCGCACGAATCTTTTGCGTGTATTCACTGTCTTTTACACATATAACGAGTCTTGGTTTACCACGCCATCTGAACTTGAATTGATTTCCATTGGCCAGGTGGTTGAGGTACAAATTTGCATAAATTACATGTTCCTTAGCAATTGTCAAGCAGTGTAGATAGGATCAGTGAGAACGGCTTTCACTTTTAGGTGCTTTCTGGTTGATTCTACTTATTACAAATAATACAAAATTAGGTTTTTGCTTCAAGGTCATCCGCCTTCTCTTCGCGGTCAAGCTATACTATGCTTTTAAAAGACTAAAAATGTTTTAATCTTAAAATTGAAATATTTTGCTATGAAGAACTTCCCTAACAACCTACAATAAGGGAATAAAAAGATATTGAAAGGTTTAAGTGGCATGAAATATTCATTGACTGCTAGAGATGGATTCAGAGATTTCTTGGAGAAAGTAGGGTGTAGGTTGACACAAAAAATAACATGAAATTAAAACATTGTTCTGCCTCAAAGAATGAACAAGCAGTTCTTCAAGAACATCCGATTGCAATTAAAAAGGGAATTGCAAAACTAATTCGTGGACGATCAAAGGGCAATTTTTGGTTGCCTGCAAGTTTACACACAAGTATGTGTAGACTTCAAGAAAAAATTAATCAAAACTCGTTTAGGGTTAATTAAAACATTAATTAATGTTGATATTTGTAGTCCAAATAACTTTTCGGATAATCCGAGTTTTCAGTAATCCGAGGTAGAGAGAGCCCCAATTACCTCGTATTTTCGAGACTCTACTATACTTGCATTCGCTGTGAATTCAATTAAATCGAAAATGCTTATTTTCAAAGAAAATTGTAATAATGGTATTCTTCAATATATTTGCCTAGTTTCGAGAAATATTGAACGACTACTGTGAGGCTTTGAGAAGGTGAACTCCGACTCTGACAATGTTTGCCTCTGTTTCAAAAAATAGGGAGGGGTGATTGGCGCTAAGTTGAGTTGAGAAACTTTCTTAGTGGTTTTTCAAAATATTCCAACTAAAATACGAGCCAATAACACGTCTACTGATCACTAAACTCTCCTAAAACAGGTAAACATAGTCAAGGTCACAGCTCAACTAGCTAGCGATATAACGAATAAATACCTTTGTGCTGAGAATTAAAAAGTCAGTAATCCAACGTTATTAAGCACAAAACTTGCAAATGATTTAACACCGAAACACGTGTCTGCAATCATTTGCAAGTTTTGTGCTTAATAACGTTGGATTACTGACTTTTTAGCTAGCGATATGTTTTCAATTTTATTTTGACAGTTTACGACTGCCATTTTTAGATTTAAAATATCGCGACACAGGAATTTGTTTCTTTGTTGTTTAAAAAGAAACTGTTTTGTATATTTTTAAAGCATGAAGGAAATGTCATTAATCTATTATCCCTTTGATGTTTCAATTTTACTCCCCTCTTATACAACTCAAGGAGGGAAAATATCTTTTAGGACACATTTTATTTTGTTGTGCTAATGTTATTTATAGTATTATCTTAAGGATTTTGCATTATTTTTTAATGGTGAAGTATCATAGTGATAGTAATTTACAGTGATAGACTTAGCTTTAGACATAGCAATGTAAGAGAAATAACAATTTCAGTTCTTTATGAATGTAGTTTCTCTCATAGATTTACTTAAAAAAAATATATGCTTGCGATTTCTATAGAATAATAAATTACCCATTTATAAATTAGCGAATATCTTTCGCTATGAAGTTTTAAATTTGAGTTTTGTTGATCTCTTAAAGAATATAGAATATATCTCTCATGAACTCTAAATTTGTTCAATACTTCGTAAAATGAAGATGATAAGATTTGTGCAGTTTGATCAGATTGCTACAGATATGTTTCTCAATCGTATGGGATGACATTTTTCCAAATACAAAAAGGAAATAAATTTCTAAACATCCTTAGAAAAAAATACAACGACATGTTTAAAACCATAACGTCTGTATTGCCGGCCTAAACTAATTGCATAACTGAACGAAAAGTAAAGGTTTAATGCAATTGCAACAAAGATGACTTATTACAACACAATACAACAAAACACAGGAAGCCAGGAGCTTTGACGTACTGTGCATAACTCACAGGGTTAGACAGTACTAGATGCACCAACCTCCAAACACCATGTGCAAAGCGTTACTTTCGGAAAAACCTTTAAAAACCAACGTGGGAAGTGTTTCTTTAGTCAGGTATCTTCGAATATGCCAGCAATCAATTTTACTCAAGCGTACCAACCGTTCCAAATCCATTTTTAGTTTTTCAATACGCTGATCGATTTGGGGAAGGAAAAATGGGCGCTACGTTTCCAAAATTTAGTAATTCTTTCACTGTTGTTATCCAAAAACTTTTACTGAGACTGCGATTTGATGAAACCAAGCGGCACTCTCCCCTTGCTGTAATGAATCAAATTCACTGACACAATGATGAACGTTAATAAAGCAGCAAGGGTATTCTCATTGGAATTAAATTGGATGCAGCAAAACACATATCCAATAAACATCTTTTTTGTCTGAAGCTTGCAGTTTTTGAGCAAAAACCAAGCATAAGAAAAGAAAAATCTATTTCAGAAGGTAATGAAGTTAATAGAGATCTTATGCTAAAGTCCACAGTTATTTAATCTCAGCAAAACCAACTGCACTAGACCCACAGCACGTGTTTTCATCAAGCGCATTGAATGCCTCTAGAGCACACTTACAGTGCTGGTAAAAAAAAAAATTCCATCACCTTCGCATTTTCATAACAATGGGATTATGTGAGAAGTTTTGGTCGATCGATCAACGATGAATGAATGTGAAATTCTGCAAAACTTATGAAATAAACATTTAACAGCAGGAATCCGATAACTGTTTACGTTGATCGGGGCTGTTTCCGGGCTCCCCATGCTCATTTTTCCATTTCTGAACCAGCGTGTGAGTTTAGAGAAAAAAAATTACTTAACCCCATGTCAATTTAAATCTAATGGCAGGATAAATGTTTTTAAATTGTTACTTACCAGTTTTGCCCTATGGCACGGAGCAAAATCATCCTGGAAAATGACGTTTGGGACTGAAGTAAAGTGATCCCAGATAGTAGGAAGCAATTTCGCGTCCAAAATGCCAATATACACCTGTTCCTTGCACAAAGTGAAGCCCACCAACTCCTTGATCAGAAATACATCCCCAAATCATCTGGGATACGGAATGCTTGACTGTGTTGGATGCAGTCGGGATGATATTCCTCTTCTTTGCGACGCGGGTGATGCAATTATTTTAACCAGGACTGTACGCGTACCAAACGTTAAGTGCTGATTGAGGTCTGACTTTGTTCTGCTCTACAATTGGTGTACAGAATTCGGGAAAACTACTAATTCAAATAACAAAATTAGCCCTTCCTAAAAAGAACGACCTTATCTATTCGACATTAAGATTAAAATTTTTAGGCTAATAAAGTCAAACCCTAGGGATTCCGGGATCCAGAGGGATTGACTCCTTACAATCCCGAAATTCCACGGGAATGAATTCGCTGAGGGATTGGATACCCTAGTGAAAATTGCTTCTACATTTGAACGAAGTAATTGCCTGCTTGATTGTATTTTGAAAGTTGAAATTTTAAACTTAACTCCAGTGAATTAAACCTAAACTCCAGTAGATAGCTTTCACTGTTGACCTCCTTTTCGTTTTTTCATTCTCCTACTAGTGGCATTACCCACGACTTTGCCCGTAATAGAAAAATTAAAAGATCTTTTGGTTCGCCTGTATATTTACAAATAATGTGTGGTGAATTTTCTCGCCAATTGGCTTGTACCCATGTTACGGTTCCACGTTATGATAATTTCGTATCTCGCCAATTGGCTTTTGCCCATGTTACGGTTTCACGTTATGATAATTTCGTAATTTACTCGTCCATCTTATGATATTTTTGTTCTTAAAATTGGAATAGAAAAAGAACCTCATCGAATTTTCGAAAAATAGCTTCGACGTGCACACCCCCATGCTACAAAACCAACTTTGCCAAATTTCATGAAAATCGGCCGAACGGTGTAGGCGCTATTCGCGTCATAGAGATCTAGACATCCAGACATCTTACAGACATCCAGAGATCCTCCGGACAGAGAGACTTTCAACTTTATTATTAGTAGAGAAAACTAGAAAGTCGCCCGTCAAGGTATGACGAGTGAAAATTGCTTTCACTCTTTTACATTTCAAGGAAGCCATTTTGATAGTTGAAATTTTAACCCTAACACCAGTGGATAAAATACCCTAAGCTTTAGTAGATAGAGTTAACTGTTTTCGTTTCTTCATTCCTCTGAAATAACATGATCTTAACATTAAAACAGTTAAGTCACCTGTTCGAACTCAGCCTTATCACAATAAAGCAATTTCCTGCATGTCAAACATTACCAAAACATATTATCAAATTATCATGTCGTGACGCGAGTTTCATTGTTGAAACACGCGGGTTACTCTATCAACGGCTATTATTTATATGAGGATGAGTATTACCAGTAAAACAATTAAGTTACCGGATCCAATCCAGCCCTGTCAAAATAAAGCATTTCCCTGCATGTCAAACATTACCAAAAATATTATCAAATTATCATGCTGTTGCACGAGTTTCACTGTTAATGACGTCAAGAGCGTTACTCGATCATTCGCTATTATATATATGAGGATGTTTTAAATATTTTAAAAATTTGTATGTGTTCTGGACCGCGAAAGGTGTTTTAACATGAAGTGCGGTCCTTGAGTTGAAAAGGTTTGGGTAGATATGATCCGGTATTTGTCGGAGTTTATTTACCCACTAAGAATCAAGTTAAAAAGCCTTTTCTAAAATTTCTTCCCTCAACTCATATCTACATTCTGAAAATGCTCAACAAAATTCAGTTCTTTGTCATTTGAATTATTGTAACAGAGATCTCTCTCGAAATTATTCACATTTCATAAACGTTTTCATTCCTTTATCAAGGATTTAAGAGCGCCTAATGGAATCCTGAGTGAAATGAAGCATATTTTTATTAATTTAATTTAAGCTTCAACGACATTTTCCATTTCATACATTTCCTTCAGTACGACATGCTTCAGACAAATTCTACCTAATTATTTAAAGTGGTTGTACTGCGTAAGTGCATCTTGAAATATTTCGGAATGCATGTTTAAATATTTTGGGACACGTATCTAAATAAAGCAGTTAACATATTAAGATTTTATTGTAAGATAATGTTATCATTGTAGTTCAGTTCATCTTTTTTTATGTGAAATTTTATAACCCTATTTTATTCTTTAAAAAAATGTTTTATTAAACGGTTTTTTAAGAAGATAAAACTCTTTATGAGGAATAAGGCAGCCAAACTTACATTGTAAAAAATTATTAAAAACATCAGATTGATCAGGAAAATGTAAAATACATGTTGCATTATTTTTCCTGTTGGAGAAAAATCTAACTCTTAGCGAAAATAAAAAATGTCCTACAGAAGATTCCTTGAAGCTGAAAGCAAAAAATACTTTGGTTCTTGGTGTAAGAGATTTCAAAATAGTTTTCTAAGTATGATTTTTTTTTTCTTTTGAAATTGAAGGAAATTTTCCTTGGTTTGAAACGTCCAGCAGAAACTCATTCCGAGGTTCTTTCAACAATTTGAACTTAATAAATGCTTCAAAACTGCATTAAAGCCAAGAGTCTTTGAGACTTTCAGTTGAATCGTAAGATGAGTTGCCTCTGCGACAAAGTTATTCTTAAAAGTGAAAGTTTCATTTTTTAGGATCGTCATTTTTAGCGTTAGGTTTTTCAAACTGAGATCGAGAACTACTAAAAAATGTTCTTGGATTAAGCATATTGAAGGATTTAATAACAGCTAAAAAATCGTCTGTCAAGGTATGAAAGTTAAAATTGCTTCTATATTCGAACGAAGCAATTGCCTGTTTCATGATATTTTGATAGTTGAAATTTTAACCCTAATTCCAGTGGATTTACCCTAAACTCCAGTAGATAGCGTTCATTGTTGACGACTTTTTCGTTTCTTTATCCTCCAAAAATTACAGTCTAACCAGTAAAACAGTTAAGTTACCGGATCCTGTTCAGCCTCGTCAAAACAAAGCATTTACCTTCATCTCAAACATTACCAAAAAAGATTATCGAATTATCATGCCATGGCGCGAGTTTCATTGTTGATGACGTCAGAGCGCTACTCCATGAGTAAGTTGGCTATTATATAATGAGGATGCCAATAATGATGACGACGACGACGATGATGATGCAAACAATAATAATGCAATTAATAATGACAATACATAGAGGGTAAATGCGGGAGAGTTGTCGCACTCAGGATCAATACCCCATCCCTTGATTTTCATGTAATTATTGATAGAAAGCATTTAAATGCGCAGTATAAATGGGGAATAAGATTCCTTTGGTAAGTGTATAACATGAATCCTAATTCAATGATTGCTTTTGCTATACTATTGTTATTCTGAGTTAAATGCGTAATTTCCCTATGGAACTTTTAAATAGATTATGCTTAAATAGCTTTTGTACTCTAAATACTGTAACCATGCATGATTTTGATGTCAAAACTAAGCGTACAGTATTGTCCGCATGAATGCACCATTCCCCTTTACGAGGGGAGGCAATTTATGTCTGCTGCTCCTGAACCGTACAACATGGAATACATGCCGCAAAGAGTTCCGGTATATATGTCGAAATATCTTTTTACGGAATACCACTATTAAGTCTTATTTTACTATGTTACTGAATTACGCACTGATGAAGAATTTTTTGGGTTTCATTAACGTTATGAAAATTTTCCCTCTTTCCCCTAAAAAAAACGTTATCCCAAATCATTTATTTTAGGCATTGACTGATAGTTAAGTGCTCGTACCAGAAATCAAATCCAAGAGTGGGGGGGGGGGAGTTATCTTGTAAAGTACTGATCAACAAACATCAAATCAATTTACTGCCTGCAGAACCTGGAACTAGCAGTGTCAAACTCGCATCACCTACTAAACACTTAAACAAAATCTTTTATTTCGAGACTTAGCCTGGGGATAGCAAAGCATATAATTAAGAAAATAGCAGTACTCTTAGAAGCTTGGGACAGTAGGAATGCAAAAAAAAAATCCTATTTAGAGAAAAGATTCGAAGCAAAGTAACAAAAAAAAAGGGGGGGTGTGTGGATATTTAGTTTTTAATCAGGTATGAATCCCACGACGGAATATCAGATATTAATGAATGATCAAACAGTATCAAGTCTACAATACTAAAATCATTTGGTCTCTTTTTGTCTTGATTTAGTCAATGACATTTGAGGAACTTGTTCTTATGTCAGGTGCGGCAAATCTCCCTCACAAGTGCGGTGTCTTACCCTAACTATACGGGTGACGCACCACAATAAAACGTTAAAAAAATTAAATTATGTTTTTACTTTTTTTTAATGGTGGTTGTTAGGTGTATAGACTTCACTAAATAGCACAGTTTGAATTATTTTATTTTATATACATCATGGGATTTTTGCAGAGCTGCAAGAAAAAGTGCGGCTAATTCTTGGATTAACTCTATATATCAAGGATCCTTAAAGTTGGTGCCGTGGCAGCCTGTGGAATACTGTTAAAATCTCCTCTTGCTTCAGAAAACCTTTAAATGACTCAATTCTTGTGAAAACAAAGAAAGTCTATTTTCAAATACAGTTAATTCCTGATTATCTGCGAGCGGATTATCCACGCGGCGGATTATCCGCTAGTCAATAAACATTCAGGAACATGTATTTTCGCAGCAGAAAGCAAATACCATTGACTGCTTTTTTTTTCGAAAAATTGTAAATTTAAACTCAGTTTCTTTTGTTTTGTTTATTTATTTACTTTTTGTGCTTTCTTCATCGTACTGTCCGACCATCACGAGAAAAGCCAACGCCGAAATGTCTGCACCTGTCTACTGCTATAGCAACGAGACGCGCCTCATTTTTCCATAGGAAGCTTAATGTTGGAAAAACCCCGCACGACTGCACAAAGAAGATCAGAAAAATGGCGAAATGGTGCCAAAAAGCCTTTCTGCTAACCCTTGCAGAAAATGAACGAAGTCCGTTTCTATGACAGTAGACGGGCTCAGACTTGATGGCGGGAGCTTTTCTCGTGAAAGCCAGACAGTATGCACACTTGTTCTTTATGGACGTTAAGAAAAAAAGTTTGTTTGCGAAAATGCAAAACGTTTTTACTACACTGCATAGATTTTCACTGTTTTGTCGAAAGTATTATGCATCAATACAGTCAAGTTTTTGAGGAAAGATTTTTTACCTTATTTGTTCCTCATTTTGGTCTTTTTTTTTCGTTTTATCCGCGGCACTTGTGCCTCTCAAATCCGCGGATAATTGAGAGTTTACTGTATGTACAAGAAAGAAGATATTTCCTAGTGTTACCATATGATCAGGAGATAATTTAAAAAAATTTTAATTAAAGAAAATCTGTCATTCTATTAATAAGAATCCTGTGTTTTTCATACAAGTTTTCAAGTTAAGTTTCTTTTAAAATAAATTTTTGTTCAAATTGAGGTATACGTACATTTAAAAAAACTTTTCGAGAAAAAGAAATAAGAATCAAGAACTTCAATTTGTTCTGATTTAAAAATGAAAAAAACTTTTCCCGTTTTTCGAAACTTCCTGAAAAACTCGTTCAAGGTCCTTCAAGCAATTTCATCTTAATAACTACCTCAAAATTGTGTTAAAGCCAAGGATCTTCAATTCAATTTTGTAATTTTTTCGCTACAAAACATTTTTAAAAATAAAAGATTTCTATTTAGAGTGATCACCAGTTGCGGTATATATCTTAAATTGAGATCAAGAGCTAGCTACAAAGCAATGTTATGGGCTAGAGTAATGAAAGGATTTAGTATCACAAATATATTTATATATGTACTAGAAAATCTTACGTTAAGGAATGACGGTTGAAAATTGCTTCTGCACTTGAATGAAGCAATCGCCTGTTTGATGATATTTTAATAGTTGAAATTTTAACCCTAACTCCAGTGGATGAACACTTAACTCCAGTAGGTAGCGTTCATTGCCGACCGCTTTTTCGTTTCCTCATTCTCCTAAAAGACAGTCTTACCAGTAAAAGAGTTAAGTTACCGGATCCATTTTACACTTGTCAAAATAAAGCGTTTCCTTGCATGTCAAACATTACCAAAAAATACTATCAAATTTCAAGGCTGTGGAGCGCGTTTCATTGTTGGTGACGTCAGGGGCGTTACTCGATCAGTGAATTCGCTACTATATATATGAGGATAATCAACTACGTAACGAAACTTCCTGAAAAGTTCAAATAATCGAGACAGTATAACTCAACTTAAAACAATTTAAGATATTTCTTGTATTAAAAATAAATTAGAGCTACCACAACTGCATGAAATAAATAATATTTCAATTCAAAAAAGTGTTTATTCTATTTAAAAGAAAATCTTTTTTTCTCTTTTTCAGGTGGATTTCAATTTTTAGGTTTTTTAACAGTTAAGAGCCGTTTTTCTAACGTGTTTGATTCATGCATACTTAAATTCTTCTAGAAAAAGAAATAACAACAGAGGGGAAAAAAAACTTTTCAACTTGTATTAATGTTGTGTAAACATTTCCAGCATTCTGCGTTTCAGTTTTCCTCGGATCCTATAACGCAACATTTTTATTTCCTATGTTTGCTTTTTATTAACGAAAATAAAAGATTATAGCGTGTACTTTTTCTAATGTTGTTTGGTCTCCCGGCTCTCACCCAAGGGACTTGTATAATTCATGAGTTGACATTTTATGTGACTAAGTGTACATAGTATGTTTTCTTCTTCCGTAGACATCTAACGACTTCTTTTTTGATAGAAGTGATTGATAAATAAGATTTCTTCCGGCATCTAGAATATTTAGATGCTTGCCCCGTGATTCGTTGTTTGTATTTCGGTATTAAGTCGCTTATTTTGTTCTTAGAATTAAGTAAAGGAATTGTATTTTATGTTATTTACATTCAAACCCTGCTGAGCAATAATGGAGTGCCACTTAAGTGCTTTGATGTCATCTTATCGAATAAAAGAACATCTCGAGGAAACGTTTGTTTTTAGTAATGAACGCTACTTTTTTTTTCACTGTCGTTTTGTTTTAAATTTGAAAGCACTGACATACGTGAAATTACGAAGAAAGAAAAATGGGAAAGTCATTATTAATTTCATTCTTAATTCAAATATTAAGCTTGAAACCAGTTTGTAAAAACAGTAAATATTCTTGTTGAATTCACAAAAAAATTCTTACTTGCAAAATGATGATGCAATGTCTTGTTTTTAGCAACTAAACTGACCATACGAATAAAATAATGTCATCGAAATTAGTTATAATTACAAAATAAATAAATTACACTTCGTCATTGCACAAAGTAACCGAAAATAAAGTGCACCGTGATATGCACTCGAACCCTAAACTAGAGTTTTCGCCTAGTGGGCAGAAATGTATTCTCCCGCCGCTCGCAGACTCTAGTGACGTGCTCTAGTAGATGGCTAGCTCCCAGACTCTGTTCGCAACTCCAGAGCTCGAATACGCTACCTTGCGGTGATTAACAATACTAAAGAAAAAGGTAAAACATTTTATTCCACGTGTTTTCTTTGGGGCAAATTAGAGGCTTCAGACAGTTTATGATGTAATGTAATTTCAGAAGAATAGAAAAAAAGCTTCCCATAAACACGATGAAAAATTACTGTCAGTCACTAAGCGTCAAAGCAAGTTATAAGTTACGGCGTGTGTTTGTTTTACCTTTTTCATCCGCCATTATACAGTGGTTGCAGCGCCCCCTATAGTTTATTAGAGTTGCGAATGGCAGATTGTATTCTATTCCATGTGTGTGCCTTATTATATGCACACTTGGTTGTGGTTATCGAAAGAGCTATTTTAGCAAGGGTCACAGGACTCATCGTCTTTAAAGGAGTTTAAAAGTTCAAGTTTTTTTTTCAACGTAAGTAGTAATTGTAACTTCTTTATCTTTACTTACTAATAATAAAGCTGAAAGTCTCTCTGTCTGGATGTCATTAGGATGTCTGGATCTTTGTGACGCGCATAGCGTCTAGACCGTTCTGCCGATTTTCATGAAATTTGGCACAAAGTTAGTTTGTAGCATGGGGGTGTGCACCTTGAAGCGATTTTTTGAAAACTCGATGTGGTTTTTTTTCTATTCCAATTTTAAGAACAAAATTATCATAAGATGGACGAGTAAATTACGAAATTATCATAACGTGGAACCGTAACATGGGCACAAGCTAATTGGCGAGATACGAAATAACCATAACGTGGAACTGTAACAAGGGTACAAACCAATGGGCGAGAAAATTCACCATACATTATTTGTAAATATACAGGCGAACCAAAAGACCTTTTAATTTTTCTATTACGGGCCAAGCGGTGCGGGTACCACTAGTATAGTTATAAAGGAATAACAAATTTAAATTTGCTGAAACATGTTAGTCTTTATTAGTATAAGCACGTGAAAAAAAATATAAATTCTGAAGTCTCTGTTATGAGACATTGTGCACTTGGCTCGCATTCTAAATTTCTTCACACGGGATGGAAACAATAGAAATTTCAGCAAGGCAAAATGTTTAAGGAACATGCACCCTAAATTTGCTTTTTCGTCACGAAACTTATAATTGGTGAAAAAATAATATTCTGCTTTTAACAATGAATAATATGTCTTCTAAAGCATGAGAATCTCCTCTTTATGATAAAGCCGTCGAATACAACTTATTATTCTTCAAGCACGTTCCGTTTTATGAGGCACGATTGAGCTCTTGAACAAATATAAACTGCCAAAATATTGCAATAAAAATTGATTGTTTAGAGGGTTGTTAAGCACATATTATGCTTTTATTTCCATTCACACAAATGGTTATTGTTGTACCGTGTATTATTGTTGATTTTACTCTAATTTCTTGTGTTTTGCTTTTATGTGCGAGCACCGTTTTGTTTTCTTACTCATTCAGAGCTGTGCAGAATAATAGGGCATAGTAGACCAGGGTGATTTTGAAAGATGGGAAAACCTCTAAAAGATGACAGATTCTACCAAAGAACTCTGTTTTCAGCAATGTTAGGTCAAAAAGCAAACGTTGCGCCACAAAATAGTTCATATAAGCTGTGCGATTAAAATATTGAAAACTATATTGTAACGTTTCTGAAGGAAAATGTGTAACTCAAAAGTTTTGAGCCGGATAAATTTTTATACCGTCTTTCTTGTTATTTCTTTAACAATAATTTGAACTATACACAATTAAACAAAATTAGAATTCAATTCTTTAGCACATGTTTTGTAGTCGAAAATACTGAAGTAAGCCGGTTTGTGTTGGGTTTGGGTTTATAACAGTACTTTAGAGATTATGATGTTTTTTATCAAATAGTTTTTTCTTTGCTTAGAGGAGAAAAATCATCTTTCATAATAACTTTATTACAAGTCAAGATCCGAGTTTCTTGGATTTAAAAATATTTTTATTTAATACAGAGAAAAGACATTTGAAGAATATTCAAGTTAGTATGCATCATTAATACGTATGTTACAAAACAGTTCTCATGAACTACGCTATATATAGAAATTTTAAAAATTTGCTTCTTCACATCTTTTATTTTTTAATTGGAATGACAAAATTTAGTGGTTAAAGTTTCACAAGGAGTATTGCTCCCACCATAATCCGCCTTTCTGTTATTTACTTTCAATTCCTTCCTATTCCGGTTTTATTTGATTTAAACATGAATATTCTCGTACTTTCTTGTATTTATGTTGGCAACGCTGGCATTTCTGCAGCAGGAGAAAGTAAAATACTTTGATCAAAATAAGAATAGGGAGAAAGAATTTCGTTTTATATTTTGCATCGAGAGCGGATTTAAAATTCGAATTGAGTGTCTTCCTGCAGTTGAATATTGGTAAAACCGTTTTCAGTTGGGAGCAATTTTTTACAGTAAAATGACTATTTTGTGATAGGAAATAAAAAATTATTAAACTGCTGGATTCAGGCTTAAAGCAATGAAATTCGTCGGTACTTACGGAGTTTAATCGGATATCCAATTCAAAACTCATTAGTTTAAAAGCGTTTTTAAAGGCTTTTTTTTTTCGCTATACTTGTTTAAAATTGCTTTTAAATTCGAGCATACAAGTTTGTAATTTTTAGAGCAGATTATGGCAAATAAAAGCAACTCTCTCTTTACGGGGAATCTATTTCTATAAAAACGAAAGCCAAGTTTTTTTGAGCAATCACGATTGCTTACTGCTTTCATTTGACTGTTTTGATGTCCTATCATTTTATTTCCCCACCGCCACCCTCTGCAGCATCACCGTCGACCGGGTCCTCACGATGCTGCTCCTATAGCGAAAACAGTCTCCAGGTTGCATCCTTGTCCTACACGCACGCCCATACATTCACAACTACACGCACACATACACACACACACATACACCTACACACACATACACATACACAAGCACATACACACACAATCACATAAACACACGCATACCGACACCTACACATACACACACACAAAAACATACACACACATACACGCAACTACATACACATTCATGCCTGCACAGAGACACGAACACATATGCCTACACACACATGCACATATCCCCCACACACACATTCATACACACTCACACACTTATGTCAGCATACAGACACAAATATACATGCCTACACACATACACATACCCCTACACACAAACACACATACCCCCCACATACAAACACACATGCCTACACACATATACATACCCCCTACACACAAACACACATACCCCCCACACACAAACACACACGCCTACATACACACACTCGTAATTGCGAAAAACATAATTTGAATTCAAGATGTCAAAATTCAAATTATTTTTTTTGTAAATAAGGATAGGTAACAGGTAAATATGTTTAAATTACAAAACGTTTCACCTCGGATAGATTTCAAAACAAAAACACTTTTAAATAAAATATCAATTTTTTCTTTAAATATAAAGAATATTTCTATAAGCTTTGGTTCGCACTAAAAAGTATGAAATAAAAAAGTATATCATTTCTTGATTGCAACACTTGAAAGTTGCAGTTAATCTTAATATCTTTATTTTTAAACTAGCCGCCTGCGGCGACCAGCCGGTCCGCTTTCTTACGCCATTCGCCTTTCTATGCAAGCAGCCAATTACGGTGACTGTTTGGCTAACTTGTCATTTAAATTTTTACTTCAAGTTTGCCGCCTTCGGCGGCTGTTTAAATAAATTTGGCAGCAGTATTAATCAATATATCTCTATCTTTTGTTGTGCCATTCACATTTTTTCGCCAAGATTGCCGCCTTCGGCGGCTATCTACCTTTACGATCTATCTCTTAATTTTCTTATCCATCTCTAGTTATTTTAACCTCCTCGCCCATTTCCTAATAGAAACAAAGATCACTCAAAAAGAACACTTTTTTTTTTAAATTTAAGTAGAGCAAAAAAAAAAAAAAAAAAAAAGTCATCTTCAAAATTCTCCATAGTGTGCAAAAAGTAACGTTTGACAAAGAAAAAATAATCTCTGTTATTATTGAATTAAATGTGCGTAACTATGAAATGTAACGTAATATAGATGCAGCAAAACGTTCCAGCTTGGGGGGGGGGAATGGAAAAAGAAATAAATGCAATCCCTAAATAAAACAAAAAAAGGAAAAAAAAAGCAAGCTCTGCCGGAAAACACGTGGTCATCACGTCATAAAATGTAGAAGTAAGCTGTATAGTAAAAACAAAAGATAAACATTGTTTGTGATTAAGATTCCATCGTAAATACCGAATCGAAATCCAAGTAGTGACGTCAGAGGCATAAAAGATTGAAGAACGCTTTTTTCGACCGATGCGTGGAAAGACATAATGTGTTCAGCATTGAAAAATTGTTTTAAAAAAAACTATTACGTATTTTTAAGAACTTTTTTTTCTGAAGAGGACGAAATGGTTTTACTATTACCAACTTAAATTTTAGAAATGGGGCTTTGATACTTCTCGCAGGATAATTTAAAAAAAAAAAACAAAGCACAGGAAAAATGCAAATTAAAGGTTTTTCGAAAAATTCATAAAAAATACAAAAATTGCTCTATCTTCAAAATTTTTTCATTGATCATATTTAAAATTAAATCTCCTACTTTATAGTGCAAAAACTATTTGTGTGGTGCGATTGATTCGGGGTCTGTGAGGTAAAAAGTGCAAAAAAACACATAAAACATTAAATAACTTTTTTTCTAATTAAAATATCAAAAATCGAAGCCCGAGGTGCACATCTTCAGCAAAAACTGCACCTGTATACCAAATTTCATCTTTCTAGGCCTTACCGTTTTCTCGGGATGCGCGCCACACACACACACACACACACAAACATCTTATTTTATTACTAGCCGCCTGCGGCGACCAGCTGGTTCGCCTTCTATTACGCCATTCACCTTTCTATGCAAGCAGCCACCTACGGCGGCTGTTTGGCTAACTTGTCATTTACCATTTTAATTCAAGTTTGCCGCCTTTGGCGGCTGTTTAAATAAATATGGCAGCAGTATTAATCAATCCATCTCTATCTTTTTTTGTGCCATTCACATTTTTACGCCAAGATTGACGCCTTCGGCAGCTATCTACCTTTACGATCTATCTCTAATATTTCTTATCCATCTCTATTTATTTTAACCTCCCAGCTCATCTTTTCCTAATAAAAACAAAGATCACTCAAAAAACCGCTTTTTTTATTTTAAGTAGAGCACAAAAAAAGTTATCTCCTAAATTCCCCGTACTGTGCCAAAAGTAACAAGGTAAAGTAAGTGACAAAGAAAAAAAAAATCTCGCTGTTTTTAGTGACTTAAATGCGCACAACTATGAAATGTAACGTAATATAGGTACAACAAAACGTCCAGCTTGGGGGGGGGGGGAGAATGAAAAAAGAAATAAATGCAATCCCTAAATAAAAAAAAAAAGGGAAAGAAAAAAAGCAAGCGCTGCCGGAAAAACACGTGGTCATCACGTCATAAAATTAGAAGTAAGCTATATAGTAAAAAAAAAAAAAAAAGATTAACATTGTTTGCGATTAAAATTCCGTCGTAAATACCGAAGAGAAATCCAAGTAGTGACGTCAGAGCCATAGTAGATTGAAGAACGCTTTTTTCGACTGATGCGTGGAAAGACATGATGTGTTCAGCATTAAAAAAATTGTAAAAAAAAAAACTATTGCGTATTTTTAAGAAATTTTTTCTTCTGAAGAGGGCGAAATGTTTTTACTATTACCAACTTAAATTTTAGAAATGAGGCTTTGATACTTCTCGCAGGAAAATATTAGAAAAATATAAAACCCAGAAAAAAAATGCAAAATAAAGGTTTTTTCAAAAATTTATAAAAAATACAAAAATTGCTCTATTTTCAAAAATTTTTTGTTCATCATATTTAAAATTAAATTTCCGACCCTATAATACAAAAAATATTTGTGTGGCGAGATTGGTTCGGGATCTGTGAGGTTAAAAGTACTAAAAAGTGCTAAAAATCACATAAAACATTAAATAACTTTTTTTCTAATTAAAACATTGAAAATCAAAGCCCGAGGTGCACAAAAATTGCTCTATCTTCAAAATTTTTTCATTGATCATATTTAAAATTAAATCTCCTACTTTATAGTGCAAAAAATATTTGTGTGGTGCGATTGGTTCGGGGTCTGTGAGGTAAAAAGGGCAAAAAAACACATAAAACATTAAATAACCTTTTTTCTAATTAAAATATCAAAAATCGAAGCCCGAGGTGCACATCTTCAGCAAAAATTACACCTGTATACCAAATTTCATCTTTCTAGGCCTTACCGTTTTCCCGGGATGCGCGCCACACACACACACAAACATCTTATTTTATTATATGTATAGATACCGTTTTCCCGGGATGCGCGCCACACACACACACACACAAACATCTTATTTTATTATATGTATAGATTATTTTAAAATTTATTCTACAGCAGTCAACAATCTTTTAATCAAAAATTGAGAAAAAAAGAAAAACAGGCGGTACATTAAAAGCTATTCGTACGAAACGAAATTGTGACCCCTTTACGAAATGGGGTCGTTTCCAAAATTTTAAAACAATTTTTTTTTTCTGAAAGAGCGTGCTTAAAAACGTAGGATCTGACTATTTTTTAAAAAAATTTTTGCAAGTTTAATATTAAAAAAAAATTACTTTAATCGGTGCGCTTTCATTGTTTACGCTTCTGCCGATGACATCACAAATGATGAAATGACATTCAGTGTAGCCAATTTCACAGAATATAATATTTAATTCGCATCTTTACTCAAGTGTACTGGCAACGATATGGTTGATAGCAAGCGTAGAACGCAATATTTAATTCGCTTCTTGATTATCATAACGTGGAAATGCGGTAAAAATATGCTCCAAAGTGCATCATTTATGACGTCATAAAAGCCACGCCTTGTTTGAAAAATTGGACATTTTGAAAAATTAATTAAAAAATAACTGTTAGAAAAATGAAAGTATTTTCTGGGTCCATGTTATTATTATTATTATTATTATTTATTCTATCAACTTCAGTGACTAAAATTAGTACTTTTGACTGAAGGAAACAACCCCATTATGGGCACAGGCGCCTGCAAAACTTTCTTTTAGCTGAACTCTTGGACTCTGAAACACTTAATTACTTAAAAAAGTAGATATTTTTCTGCAATAAATTTCTTTCATAAAGTATTTATTACTATACTTTGATTTTGTTTCCTTTCTAACATTTTTTGACATCCTAACATTTTTGGTTACAATATTTTTTTCTCTTTCTAATATTTTTCTTAACAAGCAAGATACGTCACTGCCTACGTCGATGGAAATTCTACTCACAGAAAGTTACCTATCGGTTTTTTGCTACAATTTTTAGCAGTACAAATATATACAGTTATAAAAGAAGCTAGTGTCAAAATAATAAATCACTGTTTAGTAAATCTTCTTTAAAATATAATTTCAAGGAAATTTTCCTACAGGAAAAATTAAATTTTACCTCCAAGGCGAGGGCAAGAGACAACAATTTTTTCCTTGAATTAAAGCGATTATTACTTGGTTTCAGCAAAAAATTTTCAGCTCGCGAGCAGAAAGTCAAGTTCTACATCGACTCGCAAAAATACCCATTCGCAACTCCAATAAACTATAGGGGCGCTGCAGTCACTGTCTAATGGCGGATGAAAAAGGTAAAACAAACAAATGCCGCAACTTATAACTTGCATCTAACGCTTCGTGAATGGCAGTAATTTTTCCATCGTACTTGTGGGAAGCTTTCCTTTATATTCTTCTGAAATTACATTACATCACAAACTGTCTGAAGCCTGTAATTTACTCCAACGAAAACACGTGGAATGGAATGTTTTACCTTTTTCTTTAGTATTATTAACCACCGCAAGGTAGCGTATTCGAGCTTTGGAAAAAAAATTTCCTTCTAATTTATCTATACACAAATTAACAAGGGCTGGTAGTTAAAAATTTGTTGACCCAGTGAAAGTACTTGAATCGTGTGATTCGCTGAGCAAAAAAATTTTTTACTTATTTATTTTTCATTTTCTTTAATGACGTTTACCTGCCACGTGTGGGACATACTTTTGGACATCAGCTTCAGAGTTCTTGATTTTAGCAATAGATCCTTCGATTGTGTTGTTGAAAACCTATTACATATATAATTTGCTTTCCTGCCAATTACTTTCTAATGATAATTTCAAAAAGCAACTAACAGTGGGGTCATTATACAGGAAATCAGATATTTTGTCCCACACGTGACAGCTCTATATTTTAAGCCAAAAGTAATATTCTGAAAATGTAACAGCCAAAGATTTATTACCTAAGAAACTACCCAAACACGTGTCATTTCTAAGGTTAAAAAAAATTGCTTGTTGCACGTTTTCAAACGAAATGTAGATATGTCGCGTGCGGAACAAAATGTCTGCTTTTTCTGTGAATGGCCCTTTTGAGGGGCAATTGGTACATATCCAAATTCTAAGCGGACCTAGATAGAAATAATATTTTCACCACAGCAGTGGCGTACCTAGCATAAGTGACACCCGGGGCAGTAATTTGTGGTAACACCCCGCACCCCAGGAAAATTTTCAAATTTGTAATCTTAAAAATGCGTTTTAGCTTTATATTTTTCCAAAACTTGCCATTTCTCTTTGGGTATCACCACAGACGGGTGACACCCGGGCAGACCGCCCCCCCCCCGTAGCGACGTCACTGACAACAGTTACATTAGGCGAAATGAGATTAATCCAAAAGTTTCTTTCAATAAATTTTATTACAGGTATAAAAATGGTATAGATTTATTTTCATAAGCTGTTCGCGGATCACATTAAAATTCCTCGCGAACCACAAGTTGGAATCACTGCTTTATAGTATTTAACTTGTCAAGTTAAACAATTAAGTACTGCTGTAATTGTTACAATCGCCCAAATTTAGCCAAAGCAGCATAAATGCGACGATATTCAGCCCGATACCTCTCCTCACCCCCAAAAGTTTTTACCTCGCCGCATTTTGTACGTTTAAAGAAAATACGCCAGCAGCGGCAAACTTCATCAAAGATTAGGTAATATTTCTTTTCCTCAAAGTTGTCTCTAAATATGAAAACGATATACTAGAAACAAGTTGCAGTTTTCTCTAACTGCGGAAGGGATTTAGCTCGTATTAGAAAACTGAAGATGGGAACGACAGCTCGTTTAGTTTTTGACGAATCTAGTGAAGTTTTTGTTTCTGGTTTCATACTTTGTTGGTCAGTTTTACTGGACGAAAGCTAAATGAATCAGTTCAGTGTTTCACCTGAAGCCTACTGTCCTTCCTCAATTTACCTCGGTGACAGGAACAAGGGGCCCTTGGGGAGTGATGTCCTTCCTCAATTGATCCTCACAATCCTGAATGACATGATTCCAAAGGGCGCTCGCTTTATGGTGTAAAAACTATACATTGAACGCATGGTGTGAAATGTCTAAGAACGAAGCTTCAATTTAAAATGAAAATGTTCTTAAACTAATAACACTTTATTTAGTCATAGAAGAGGAAAACATTGAAAAACAATAACGAGTTCAAATGGTAAAATATTTAAATTTAAAAAAAAAAATCGAAAAATTGTAAATAAAAAGGAATTTTCATGTAATCAATCAATCTTAAAAAACTCAATTGCACAATATCATTCTTAAAAAGACAGCAAACAATAAATTATTTTTCATCAAACATACTTTCAATCAGTGCCAACATCAGATTTTTATAAAATGTGTTCCCAGTATAAAATCTCCACCGTTCAGCATTTCTAAATTTTCATCACTCTTAGAGTTGAACACTTCTAAAAACTCAATCTAGTTAAGTTTAATTAATACCTTAACAGTTTAACTATATATAGCAACTCAATTCAACTATTTTTATCAGAAATTTGTTTTAAATATTCTCTTTTAAGAAAGAGAGCATACTCGTGATTTTTTTCCGAGCCAATAAGATTTGTTTCAGTCTGCTATCTTTCGAAACTGAGAATGATTGCTGCTATAACTCTCCCCATCCCTGCAACTTTGAATTAACTGGAATCAACAGGATATTGCAGAACACTTGTTATTGCCTCCAAATCTTGCAATATATGTGTTGTACTAAGATTACAAACAACATGAGTTCTGATTTATTAGCTGGATCAAGATAAGATTTCGATGGGTTCCGATATTCGATTTTAGAGGATATTTATGATGAAGTATAGTGATGTTTTAAATTAGAGACTCCCTATCTTTTCACGGTCTCTGACGGACCGTTTTTTATAGAGCCAAAGTGCCGAATGCCCGTAACGTCCAAGTACTAATACTTCATTTAAAATATTTCATTTGTCACAAAATAAGTGGTAACCCTGTTTCTACATGATTTCTGGACTTTTCCGCAAAATCATGCAAATGTATAAACATGATGTTCACCCATCTATCTCTAGGTACGCATTCGCAGTTCTATTTATGGTGCAATTAAATAAATACATAAAGACATTTGGATTGATAAGTATCCAAATATAGTTCAGAAGAATGTTAAGGGTGCCGCGTGAAAATTTCAACTGTTCGAAAGGTGCCAAGACTTGGAAAAGTCTCGGAAATTCTGGTCTATTGCATTTTCTGACACATGTAATATTTATTGAGGAAAAAATGTTTATATAATTGGAGGATTATAGTTATAAACACACTGTTATACTGTCGTGGGAAGGTCAAGGGCAGTATCTGCAGAAATGAGTTTTTGAGATATTTGAAGAAACATGCTTTGAATAGCATACTAGCAAAAGGGAAATGTTTGGGTTTGTCGGGTTTTTTTCTTGCTTTATTTTCTGGGGGAACCAAATCAGAAAGCTTGTACAATAAAGCTATAGCGTAGTATAAGACAAAAATGCAAGAATAAAAAAAAAGAAAAATTTGCAGATATTGCTGTTTATCTTCCTACTGCAGTATATGGTAACAATGTTTATAAATGTGTACAGCTCCAGAGTCAATTTCTGCGACTTCCTGATAGTCATTTTAAAGTATATTCTCATTTATCCGGAAGTTTCGATTTACTAAAAAAAAAAAATTCAGTTCCGATCACTTAGGTTATTTGAGGGGTTCTTTTACGTTCCATTTTCTTCCTTAACTCCAGAGTCAGTTTCTGCTACCTCCTGACAGTCATTTTAAAGTATATTCTCATTTATCCGAAAGTTTCGATTTACTAAAAAAAAAAAAAAATTCAGTTCCGATCACTTAGGTTAATTGAGGGGTTCTTTTACGTTCCATTTTCTTCCTTAACTCCAGAGTCAGCTTCTGCGACCTCCTGACAGTCATTTTAAAGTATATTCTCATTTATCCGAAAGTTTCGATTTACCCCCCCCCCCCAAAAAAAAAAAAATCAGTTCCGATCACTTAAGTTAATTGAGGGGTTCTATTACACGTTCCATTTTTTCCTTAACTTATCCTAATTTTCCTTTTCCCAGTTCCAACATTGCCGTGTACTGTGAAACAATAATTCTAGTGAAATAGTTTTTTCTTATTTGATCGCAACACTTACAGTGGGAGGAATTCATGACCCAGCGCCATTTGTCCATCTTGTTTTTCATTCCATATATAAGTTAGAAGGTATAACGTGCATGGATATCAGCTTTTGTTGGCTAGTTGACGTTTCAAAGCACACAATGTTTTTTGTTCGATATTTGCCATAGATAACTTTTTTCCCCGTTTTGTATTCCAGGAAGTTTTTTTCAAGCATAATTTTCTGTTCTTTCTTTATGTGTGTTTTTTAGAATTTCCGGATCAGTTTAGAATGTTTTATAACTTCAGCGACATATAAGTATTGAAAGTTTTATTTAAAAAAACTGAATAAAACCTACTAAAACGTGACATTTATTGTATTTACAATGTAATTGTCTTCTATAAAACATAAAAACACCTTTTTATTTCTACCTGGCACCATGAAACCTTAGTACTGTAGAATATTTTTACTAATAACCCCAATGCAATTTAATATTCTCGTACTTGATGTACTTATGTGTGTACATAACCCTTTCCTTTTTATTCATCAAGATACGGAGTTCCATTCGGTACGTGGAAAATTTTCCTCACTCAAATGTTTAAGTTCGGGGTGACCCTGGCTGAGTTTTCCCATTTCTTTAAAAATTACTTAATGCATTAAGGATGTTATTTAAAGATGTATTTAGGAATTTTTTCCTCAGCGAGCATTATGCTTCTGTAAAAATATGATAACTTAGTCACTCGGTTATACACATAATCTAAAATATTTGAATCGTTTTTTTTTATATTTGGATATTTAGAAGTTAATTCACGGCTGCTTATCTACATATAATACAGTCGACTTCCACTACAACGCGATTCGACTTACGCGAAATGGCTATAACGCGTATTTTTCACGAGTAACGAGTTTTAGAGCTAACGCAAATTCCTGACTCGCAACACGAAAATATTTGGAAAGGAATCATGGTGCTAAGTGTCGGCATTGTTATTGATTACTAAATATTGGTTTTGCAAATGTACTTTCATCCTTTTAGCATCGCTGGCTGCGCAAGTTTCCACATTGCACTGGTCTAAATATTGCTTTCTTCGTGGTCATAAATAACCATTCCACATTTTTCATTTATTTTAAGCTCCAAATATGAAAGAGGGTGAAATGTTACTACATATCACTGTTTTCTTTCATGTCTCTGTTTCCCATTGATCTTTGATTTTCTGCATCGTAACAGTATTTTATGTTGAATACTGCAGCTTAAAAAAAAAAAAAAAAAAAATATAAAATCAGCTTTTTATGTGAGAAACGGTAATTTATATTTCAAAAAATGATTTAAAACAGCTTGAGGGGTGTTTTAAAATGTCAAAAATAGTTGGGTATGTTAATAGAAACATCGTATACATACCAGTTTCCACAACGCGAAATTTCGACTTACACGAAGGGTCTTGGAACGCATCCCTCGCGTAAGTCGAGACTCGACTGTAATAACCAATTCACTGAGTAAAGCTCCTGACGTCATCAACAATTAATTTCGTGCCATATCATGATAATTTGATTACATTTTTTGGTAGTGTTTGATATGCAGGGAAATGCTTTATTTTAACAAGGCTGAACTGGATCCGATAACTTAACTGTTTTACTGATTACGCTGTAATTTTAGGAGAATGAAAAAACTAAAAAGAGGTCAACAATGAACGCTATCTACTGGAGCAAGGGTTAAAATTTCAACTATCAAAATTTTACCAAACAGGCAATTGCTTCGTTCAAATGTAGAAGCAATTTTCACGCGTCATACATCGACGGGCGATTTGCTAGTTAAGTAGCAATGAGCTATCAGTTGTGTTAGTAGCTTTAACTGGTTATCTTGTTAAAAGCAAAAAAATATATTTCGCACAGAACAGTGATGTACGCAGCAGATTTTTAAATGTTAGTAAGAGAAATTTTCAGCAAATGAACTGTTTCTTGACGAGAGTATTTAGTTTTATTAAAATTTTTACTTTTCATTGAAAAAAGGGACTGTATTAAAAACTGTACATTTTCCAAAGATTTTTAATGGTATTTAGGTCTTTAAACTGAGGAAATGATTTTCACGATATAGATTTTAACATCCGTACTTCAGAGCCAGACTGACGTAAGTCCAAAAATTGCGATTTTCGATTTATTCGTGAATTGTGCGTAGAATCCTATTCCACATAGAGAAAAAAAACCCTTTGTAATTATTTATCGGTGTTAAAAGAACTCATGTCCCCTCTTCTGCATGCACTAGACAAATGTTTTTCCTGTCTCCTCTAAAGGAGCGATTCAGTGACTTGCGTTGTTCTGACTTTAAGATACAGATATGAAACATGTACATAAAAATGTAAAAGTTCAATGTTCAACATGTCAGATGAGGATGACACTAACTCGATGACTAAAGCAAAATTACCTTCCGTTAGATTTTGCATTGAATATTCTAATTCATGATGGGAATTTTTGTAATTTGAATGTGAACATTCTTTTGACGAATGCTAGTTAAAATATATCTTTCTGAAGATACTCCATCTCAAAAAGAAGCAAAAATTGAAAGAAAAATATTATTAAAAACATATGAAATACAAATAAAATGAGAAAAACGCATCGAACATTTTACAGTTAATTATGTGCTCTAATTTACCCGAAAAGAATTATGGAATGCAAGTAAAACACAAAATAATAGAGACCTAAATGATTATAAATTTTGTTCTGATCGTCTTTTAGATAGAATAAATATGAAAGATCAATACCCTTTTTTATACGTATTCGAAATAACACCAGTCGTTTCTGCCAAAGGAATATATCGTGGGAAATGATAACATTTAGTAATGATATTGGACATACGATTGCTTGTTCGTCAATTTTCAATACGAAAAGCTTTTTGTCAAGGAATGAATTGTTATCACAATGAAATTACTTCCCGAGTTGTGGTGCTTTAACAGAAAAGAGCATTTCCGTTACGAGTTTGCTTAAGGCTGGCAACGACAGTATTTTTTTTTTTTTGTCCTTTTCTGTTGTATTTTTCAAAAGGATTTCCATTAAAACGAGATAGAATAACTTCTATTTTTTGTAGATAGTTATATTTTTGCACGAAAGATGACATAAGATAGGTAACTCGGTTCTTATTAATGATTCTCGGAGTTATGTTATAATGGTACTTCTACTTTAAATTACAACTAATGTCTTTATTTAACATCTAATAACATAGTAAGAATGACTGTCTGTCTGTTGGAATCTCGTTTATGTGCAAGAAAATGTACCCGAATTCTCTAAAACATTAGAGAATAAAAAAAAAAAATAGTTTGAAACATCAAGTAGTGTAAGCTGTTTTACTTAAATTCAATATTGTTATTTATTTGTTTCCAGTTTAAAATTGCTTTATATTTTTTCTGTTTTCACGACGACGAAGAACTGTTTGTTAGTCACAAATTTTGATTCCATTTAAAAACATGCCTAATAATACATTGGGTGGACAGAACTCTTGGAACATGGTTTTCAGTAATTAAAACCCAAGGCACTCCTAGATTTATCATACGATAAGAAATACGCGAAAACAAAATGCATTACCCTAACAAAATTTTTGTAGCTGAAAAATCTGTTCAGATTCGTCGTTGTTGTTGTCGTGTGCCAGCTAGGCTGACAATTTGGGGTGCGTTGCTTCACTTTTCCAACTGTACCGTAATTTGGTGTGAAGTCCGACTTCGACAGTACACACATGCCATAAGGACCCGTTTATAGGGTAGGCAACCATTCACAGCACAACAGCACATTCACGCAAAGAAAGGACAAGGACAGAAGAGGGAAAGTACGTCCATGCCCGAGGCGGGATTCGAATCCGGACCTTCCTGACGCAGTCGGACTTCTCTGACCACTAGACAAGGCAGGCGGCAGGTTCGTTGTAATGTTTATAAACTGAATGAATAATTGAAATTTTTACTTTAAATTACAAGTATAGAAACATAGAGTTAAATAATTAGAATCACTAAAATTTAAGAAATGTTTTTTATTTAGTTAAAAATCATAAATATTCTCAATTTGTTAGATTTTTAAAAATCTTAAGTTGTTACGAATTCGAACGTATAAAAAGAATTTATAGTTGTGCTTGTTACTCCAAAATTCGGTAAATGTCGACATCAGCCTGTTGTGTATATGAACATTCGCGTACCAAAACCGAATATTTCCAGGAAATCAGCAGTGAAAATCAACATTCTCCAACTTTTGTCTTTTACGGTAACATATTAACAAGTCCAAGATCCTTTTGCGAACCAATGGAATCAAGTTGGGAGTTTTTAATTTTCGAATTTTTTATAATGTTCAGTCTTTGTTTATAACAGTTGTTTAGCCTACCAGTTGATTAGGCCCTATAACCTCACGTTTTTTTGTCACAAATATGGGGTTTTGTTTAAGCGTTATAAATTTCTACATATTTTTGTTGTTCTTCTTTCTCAATCCGGCCGTTTTTTATCTTTTTGTTAGCCATGGATATTTCTTCACGTAAAAGGTAGGCCATTGTGACATTGAGTGAAAATGTGATTGCACAACAAAAGAATAAATGATTTCTGCTTTGCTAAAAACATGGTTTAGAGATCAAGAATTCAAAGAAAAGTGCAAAGCTCTTGTTGACTCTATGCCCAGTAGAGTGAAAATGGTGCTGGACAAAAAAAAGGGGGGGGGGGAGGGAAGGGAGGGCATACTTAGTGGTGATTTTGATTTTATAAATAAATGATGCAAATAAAGGTGATTTTGTAAAAAAAAAATAGCTTGATTCCATTAATTTTCATAAGGCTGTATTATACAAATAAATAGTTTCGTAAAACTGCTAAAATGCAAGATAACGCATTTTCCTGCATTTCCACCTTTTCCTTTTAATGACCACTTTCTAGTGTTTTAATTATGTTCCTCGCTGGTAATGAGACCCCTTGAAATGTTCTCCTATAGATTTCCAATATCATTCTGATTATTTTAGTTAGTTTCAGCAACAAATATTGCTGATAAAGGAAATATTGATCCAATCTTTCCAGTCGTGATGATCAATCGCATTAACCTTATTCCGGTTTGCCCTTCAGAAACACATAAACAATTAAGCAGCAGAGGAACTGCTAATGCAGGACGATACTCCCTAATGATACATACTTGTCGTTTATCTTTTATCGAGTGGCGAAAGAGAAAAGCGGAAGTTGTGTTCATAACATTCCTTCAGCAACTTATTGGGAAACAATACAATTGATTGCATACCAGTTGTTTAATATTTTTAGATTAAAACAAGTAGAGTATAACTTATCCAGATATGTGTAGAAGCTGTAAATATCATGGAATTATTATTAATTTTAAAAATTATACGACGCATCTTAATAAATGCAGTTTCTGCTACGAAAACATAGTTTCCTCTGGTTAAAAATAGTAAACTTCTTAATTCCTTTTCAGGATTTATGCCAGTTTAAATATTGTAGTCTTCTAAAACAGCTTTTTTCAAACGTGTAATAGACTGAGTTTGTTAGGGATTACTGCTTCCATTGATTTAAGATGATTCAAGCATCAGTTATACATTTTGAACTATTTCATACTTTTTTGCAGGACTAGTTTCATTTTTCATTGTTTGAATTTCAGGTCTTTTAATTATGATTTTCTACAGGTTTGTTATTAATTTTCAAGCATTTATTTTCCAAGCAAACTTTTTTTTTTTTTGATATTGTTAAAACAGCTGTTTTGAGACCTGAGCTATACGAATCTTTTTGGTTAACTGAAATAGTGCTTTTTTTTCAGCATGTGTTTTGCTTTCGTACATATTTCTGACTTGTCAAAACTTTACAAAGAATGACCTACAAGTGAGGTTTCGTGAAACTAAACACTTACAATGAATCGAAAAATAAAACTTTCAAGCAAATTAAAAAATCTTTATCTTATGAAATACTAAATTTTGCAAAACCACTATCTATTTTATTCTTGGATTTTAGTTGCTGCGCTTCATGGCACGTTCTGCTGAAATTATTTTTTTTTTAAAGTACAACTGGAAAGAGAGAGTAGACAGTTCGCTCTATTTCTTTTGAAACCAAATGAAATATGCATGGTGATTGAAATCGCTCAAGAACCTGATATGCGTCACATTCACAGAAAACAATGTTGAGAAAGTTTGAAGAGAAACTGGAAACGGAAAATATAATTAAACTAGCTGCGTTGTCCGGCTTTGCACGATCTACCTCGAAAATAAAAGTTATGTTAAGTGACACGTGTTCAACAATCAGAGGCTTGAACAAAAAATAAATAAATAAATAAATAAATAAAAAATAAAAATAAAAATCAGTTAAATTTTGCAGCAAATTGCAGAAAAGTAAACATTTTAAATCCCACGATTACAGGAAAAGCCTTTAAAATAAAATTCAGAGTTTGAAAAGAATCCAGAGTTGACAAATCCAGAAAGACTTGTTCATATTCGAGAAAAAATTGCAACAGATCTTTCGTCTCAATGATTTTCTTCACCGCTATAAATTTTAATAAAAGCATTGTTGCGGAAGGTTGAGATGAAGTACTGAATAATAATTTGAATGGAGGAAAGCTTTCGAAAAAAAGGAATTTCATGCTGAAACCTAAGGGCCATAATTAATAGTTGTTAATTGATATCTCCGCTAATTATTATCGGAGGATTATGTTAAATAGCCAAACATAAAGACAGGAAAAATACGAATCCATCGATACCAAGTTCGATGGTCAGTTCGCTTTCAGTCGAAGGTTTTCCCCACTGTCGTTCGGGAGAAGAAACTCGGACATAGATACATCGGTACATACGCTCAGTTTTTAATTATATGAGATGTGCTACTTGACACCACTAGCACATGAATCGAATAAAAATTAACTCTAGTAGACGATCAAAAGTTGTTAACGTGTTTGCTTCTTACATTTAAACCTTCAGAGTGTTTAAAGAAATGACGTTTAGTTTAAAATGTTTCCGATTTACAGCTGATTTAGCATGATCTGGCATAAAAAAGGAACAGTTTTGTGCTGCCCTGTGAAGACGAGATGACGGGAATAAGTACAGGGTGACAAAAAATAACTTACGCACACATAATACACCATAATTTTAATGCTAATGGAAATACAGGGTCCATTATGAAAGTAATGAGCATAATGTTATTGTGACGCGACGATAGATGGCAGCACGGTAAAACCGGCTGGAAAATGTGGTGCGGGATATGCCCTTTCAATGCATCCAGTCGTCAGTTGCTTTCGAGCAGTGTGAGCGGAGATAAGTGCCTCCGCTTGAAGTATGTTTTCAACTTTTGTAACATAACGCAATGGAGCGTTCGCTTGAACAATGATACGCCATAAAGTTTTGCGTGAGGTTTGGAAAAAATGCAACCGAAACATTCCAGATGCTGCAAGAAGCCTTCAATGACGATTGCATTTCAAGATCACAGTCTGGGAAGTGACACAAGGCATTCAAAGAGAGCCAGGAGGAGGTCGCCGACGAACCCCGTTATGGATGTCACCCCCCCGGTGATTCCTCACCACCTTACAGCCCCTACTTAGCTTCATTTGACTTCTTTTTGTTTCCGCGACTCAAGAGAGAGAGAGAGAGAGAGAGAGAGAGAAGAAAGGAAAACATTGGGGAACCTTTGAAAACATCCAACACCATGTTACAACGTTCCTGAGAGGCATTCCCTTGGAAGAGTTTCAGGGTGCCTTTCAGGCGTAGCAAACACGTCTCCGCAAGTGTATTGATGCAGGAGGAATGTATTTTGAAGAATATTGAACATTTGTACAAATTACGATCAATAAATATATTTTGCCAGTAAATGCTCATTACTTTCATAATGGACCCTGTATTACTACTGAACTTCGAAATAAACATGAATACATTATTTCGTCTAATATATTTACAAATTTTCAAAGTATAGGATTAATACAGAGCTTTAAACGTGTCACAAAATTTTCTACCCTGGGCAGCAACTCACTTACTGATATTTTATCCCAGCACTTGCATAAGAATTTCTTTAGGGATGCCGAAGTTTTATGAAGTTTAGCACACAACCTTGTTTCCAGGACCTTCTTGCACTGCTAAACTGCGTCAACAACCCCAATCTAATGGTTTGAGTTTAGATATGTGCTAGTGGGAAAATATCACTTGTTTTTTCTTGATCATGGGATAAAATTAGTCAAGAAACATATCGCAAGCGCATTTTGAAAGATGTTGTCTTACCTTAGTCGCAAAAGTTCTTTAGAAACAAAAAATAGACCTTCCAACAGGATCCCACACCTGCACACAGAGCTAAAGGCACTAAAGATTGGTGCAACACACTGTTTCCGGACTTCATTGGAGCTCCAGAAGGGTCAACGTATTCCCCAGATTTGTACCCAATAGATTATTCTGTTTGACCCATCGTGGAGACAAGAGTGCAAGGGTGTGCGCTAAACCTCATGAAACTTTGGCCTCCCATAAGAAATCCTTAAGTATGACATAGGATAAAATATCAGTGAGTTTCGACACGGAGCCGAAAATTTTGTGAAACGTTAAAAGCTATGTATTAATCCTAAAAATAGCCACTTTGAAAACTTGTAACTACTATATTAGACGAAATAATGTATTCATACTGATTTTGAAGTTTGGTCGTAATATTTTCATTAGCATTAAAGTTATGGTGTATTATGTGTGTCTAAGTTATTCTTTGTCCCCCTGTATATTTGAGGTCGTTTTAAGATTAACATCATCTGTAAGAATATTCTATGAATATGCAATAATTTTAGTTATCGAGCTTTCATTAAGAGCTTTCTAATAAGATGAACAGATGAAGCAGTTCAAACGTTTTACAAAGCAAAACGTTTCTTTTTTCGATGTTCATTTCAGAAATTAATAAATTGCATCTTAATATTTTTGCAACTGATATAAAACTTGCGAAACTCAATTTTCAGTTATTTCGCAAAAAAAAAAAAAAAACTCCTTTCTAAGCGTAATAAAAGCTCTACATCAGTTTCAAAAGACGGGAAATAGTGGTTTTTTTCAAAGATTTTCTTTCAATATCAAGTAATGTAATTCTTGTAAAAGTTAATCGTATTAACTAAACATTTTTTTAATTCTCTTTCAATAACGGGTGTGCAAATAATTTTCGAGAGACTTCGGTGCTTAATTACTTTGGCATCAAAATCGCATTATTCCTTGTTTTTTTCTCAATAAAATATTAGGTATTCGTAAATATCAGAATTAATATCAAAATACTTCATTTATTCGACTACTTTTTTTTATTTTCAGCTTTTGTGAGAAAAAGACAAACATAACAGAATTGGAGAATTGAGTTTGTATTCATTAGTTTTAAAATTGCTGATGAATGAGGCGTAAAAAATGAGTTTATTTTCCTGATAAATAGGCGTTTTTTTTTAATTCAACTTAAAATGAACATGTGCATTAGGCACAAAATATTCGGCAATGTTTTCACTAACAATGCACGAGTATTAGAGACACGTCCAATTCGCTTAGATTAATTGGAAGACAAAGCGTTGAAAGGAATTGAATGAAAAGCGTCTTAAAATGATACAATTTCTATTTATCATTAGCTTTTATACGGTTTACAAATGGACTTTGAAAGCAGAGATATAGCGAATAAATTATAAAGAGAATGAAACGAGCAACCCGCATAATTTTTGTTGGGATCATAATTCGGATAAAGAAAATGAAAATACGATTATTTTGCCTTCCCGTTAGAAATTTAATGCAAAGTTAGCGGTACATTAATGGGCGTATTAAACTCTTAAAAGCAAAAGTGCAGTTTTTTGTGCTTTTTTTCTTACTTCATGAAACAGAAATATTTTCAAATGAAACGGTAGAATGGGTTAGTTGGGGTAAAAGGAAACATAATTTTAGTGTTTTAACTTTAGATTTTTCCCTTGCTTTTGGATGAATTAAGGCAAACTTTTGTGTAGTGTCCAGATTACACTCCCTGAGAGTAACTGGGCATGAGTAATTTCAATTTATGAATGGGCTTGTTGGGGGTAAAGGGAAATAAAATTTTGGTGTTTCCACTTTAGATCTTTCCCTTTCTTTTGGATGAATTAATACTGATTTTTGTGCATTATGTCTAAGACTATTCTTTGAGAGTAACTGGGTATGAGTAATTTGAATTTATGACTGTGTGTTAGCGAATAAAATCATGTTTCCTTTTACCCCAAGGAACAGTTAGAACATGGAAAAACCTCATAAATTTCACAATAAAGTTGACGTAAGTAGATAATTGTACTATACACAATGAGTTTAGAAGCTTAAGCAGTTTTACAAATACAATACTCCAATCATGCGACACGTTAAATCCATTAAATGTAATCATGAATCATTTTAAAAGAAAAATCATACGAAGCATAAATTATGTGTTAAAGTTATGTAAAATACACACGAATTTGCAAATTCCATCAAGATTGAATCTTCCAAAAAATAGAAAGAATGAAAAACTCAGCTCTTTCCCTTTTCTCACGAGTACGGGATTTATGGGGTAAATGGAAACACCTTAATTGCTGATCGAAAATTGCAGGGAATGTGAAATTCATAAAAAATGCTATTAGTAATCTTCCACATGACAAGCAAAATGATTGAAACCAGTTCATTCGCATTTGTAGACCTGCTAGAGAGCAATCTAAAATCACTAAACTTTAATCAACATCTTTTTTTTACAGTGTTGTCTTCAAACAATGGTTAACGCTTACACAATTGTTTAGAAGCACACCGAATTCTCAGAACCTGTTTCATATGTTAGATAGTCTTCACTCACCAACAGTTTAGTTTAAAAAGTTACCACGAGTATGGTAATATAGTTCGCCTACATTTACCCCATGCTTCGTTTTACCCCCAACTAACTCTTTTGAAAGTTACCACGAGTATGGTGATATAGTTCGTCTACATTTACCCCATGTTTCTTCTTACCCCAACTAACTCTTTTAAAAGATACCACGAAGATAGTTCATTTATATTTACCCATGTTTATTCTTACCCCCAACTAACTTTTAATGATACCAATAACTATCGGTCGATGAGAAAATGTTAACCTTGATGATACTCCGGTTTTTTCCGTACTCTACATTTAAATACTGAGTATCCGAGTTCTGCATGAAAGCAAGGCTCTCTTCATTAGAGCATAATTTTGGTAAGATATTCCATCCGCAAAAATTATTGTTTAAGGAGACGTAATTTATAGAACGGATTTTAAAAGCAGCAAATATTTCTTAAATGTGAATTTAAAATCTTAGTTCAAATGAGAACATTATTTTCAATATTTCGTTAACCAATGCAAAGCAAGAAAAGATATTCATTATTTTGCCATTTACAAAAGCAATTTTTATATATATTTAAATTTCATTTATATTGAAGTATACTGTGCATACAATTTGTTAATGAAAAATTAATAATATTTATAAACTGCCACTCTCATTTTAAGAAACTAAATACGCATAATTCTGTCGCACGAGGAAATGAAAACATGAAACTGCTATTTTCAGAAAAAGAAGTACATACACAAGAGCTATTCTTATTACCCTACGGCAATTCGAAACACATTTTTGATGACTAACTTTAGTTTGAAATCTTCATGCGTTTACATCTGCTTTTTAAATTTTTAAATTATTTCCTCAGGCATGTAAATAAACATTCACAAGTATAGACAATGGCATAAAGTTGTTAATTACGCACAAAAAAATAATATCTATTTCTTCAAAGAATCCAAGATATTTATTTGCATATCGTAAACAACTTTGCTATTGAATATTAATATTTATCTGCATTAATTAAAGGCATAAAAACACAAAACTAATTATTTATCTTTAAAATTGCTTTACTAATTAATATCCGGAAACGCTTTTACAAATACACCCAATAGACTTTTAATCCCTGTTACTTTGTTTACAAAATAATTGATACATAGCCGTCACTTTAGTAAATTTAATTTTGACTAGCGGTACCCTCACGGCTCCGCCCATAAAAGAAAATTTAAATGTCATTTGGTTCGCCTGTACATTTACAAATAATGGATGATGAATTTCTCGCTAATTTGCTATGTTCATTTGCTCACCCATGTTATGGTAATTTGCTTGTTCACGTTATGATAATTTGCTCGTCCACGTTATGGTAATTTATTCGTCCACGTTATGGTAATTTGCTCAGCAAAATGTTCTTAAAATTAGAACAGAAAAAGAACAAAATCGAATTTTCGAAAAATCGCTTCGATGTGCTTATCCCTAGGCTACAAACTAATTCTGTGCCAAATTAAAATCGGCCGAACGGTGTAGGCGCTATGCGCGTAACAGACAGCCAGAGACGCAGACTTTTAGCTTTATTATTAGTAAAGATATATCCCGTTCCACGTTTTTCTAAAAACCTGGCTTAGTATGAAAATAACGCATTCATTATGCCTGAGAACATGATTACCGTGATAAAACTAGACTTAAATCAACACACCTAACAGCGAAATCAACCCCTAGTAAGTACGCTTCTTTTATCTTTGTCATCTTAAAATGAGTACATTCATGAAAATGCCTCTTGGCTGGATTCATCTTTATTGTTGTTTATTGTTGGAGAACAGGGCAATCGCATTAAAGGTATGTCATCCCGCTTATCTGTCGACGCATAAAAGTAATTGAAGAGAAGAGAATGAGTAGCGTTCTATAATGATACATTCTGTGCTTCAAAGGCTTTCTTTTATGAAGTGTAACTAAGAGGGAGGATCGCTTCGATCTTGATTATACCTTATCCAGGAATTCACCCACACGATTTGCTACAACAGCAGGGTTACTTGGTTGAGTAACATCCCAATAAAATTATTCGTCTTGAAATTATAGATCTTTTCACAGTAATAGAAGTTGTTAAATTGGACAGATAAAATCGGAAACTGTGAAATGCATTTTATGCTTTTGTAGTTGAGTTTTTTTTTTTCGAAATTCATTGTTAGAGGAAATTTATAGATGCAAAACTAGTTTAGATGTGATGCGTGCTGTAAAAAATATCACGAAACAATTTGTTTGAATCATAATGCAGAGGTTGTTGCAACACAAATTATGAATAATGAAATTAAAGTTGTTCAAGAACGAAGTTTGCAAAATCATTGACTACAAGTTAAAACAGGTTAAAGGGAGTCCATTTTCAATGCAGAAAAGTTTGACTTCTTTGGTGATAACTTCTTTGAGTAAACATTTTCCGTATTAAGATTTTATCATTTTTTGTGCGAAGGTAAAAACATTTATGTTTTACTCAAAACACCGTATTAAATCCTAAGGGAAAAACATAAATGCAGCTGAAAACTTGGTTAATTCAACAGTTTTATACAGATTTTAAATCCAACAGCAATTATGGTCTCTTCTTTAAGTTTTTTTTTCTTTTCTCTAATATAAAAGATATATTGAGATCACATGATAAGATATTATTCACAAAACTGACAGTAATACAAAAGATTAGCTTTATTTTAAAACAGTATAATTATTTTCAATAATATTTTCAGTATAATATTCTCAACAATATTTTCAGTACAATTATTTTTTTAATTGTTATTATCAGAAAATATTTCAATTTATTATTTAAAATGTTTTTTAAAGCTGTTGTTAAAGGTAATTTTGCGTACTTTTAGATTTTTAAGTCAAGTCATTTGCAAGAACTCATGGTGTTTTACGAAGTATTGAAATTTGTATTAAAAATATTTCATATGTTCTTACAAGGACTAGAATTTTGAATAGATTTCGTTTTCTATATTTAATTCAAAATGATCCTTTTGAAATAACGCTAGGAGAAAATATTTTACCTCCGACACGAAGAAAATTTTGCTACAAGTACACTTCTTACTTTTGTAATAAAAAAGGGAGAAATGGAAGCTTGAGTGAATCATTTTGAAGTGTGAAACATAGTAGTATTTCAAAAACTTTTTGCGTGAAATTTTTAGAAATTCAAATTTCAATTTATTCTATTGTCTATTCCAACAGATTTCAAAAAGTCCCCGGCAAGAGATAAATTTTATTACAGATGACCAAAAAAGCTTTAACATAATGAACTGAGAAGGATTATTTAAAATAATAACTCTGTCATTTCTGTATCTCAGAGTCAGACCGACTAAGTCCAAAATTTGCGATTTTCTGTTTATTACTGAATTGTATGTAGAATCATAGTCAACATCGAGACATGTAAACGTAATTCAAAAAAAAAAAAAAAAAATACAGAGTTAGCTTGTGAGGATTTTTACATGAAGATTAAAAACAAAAAAATTCTGAAAAAGTCCTAGCCAATGCAAAGAACATGGAAATATTTTTCAAATTTGTATTCCTCATTCAAAGCTTTTTTTCTCACTAAAGTAACTTAAAAATATTTACCTGTAGGAAATAAATTGTTTAAATGTATCTGCTTGCGTCATGTATTATTTATTACCCGTGCTTTCGGTTCATAATTAGTAACTATTTATCCATGGCGTTAAGAATGAACTGCCCTCTAAAACTCTCTAAAAACCAATCAAGGACCTGTACCCTTTTGAGTGATCGCTTCACTGGGGGGGGGGGGGGGAGTATTCTGGGGTCCCAGTTGAACATTTCAGAAATCTGTATGTAAGGGACGTATCTTCCACTACATGCGTTTAAAAAGGTTGTTTAAAAAATTTCTACGAAAAATATACTAATTTTACAAATGGTAAATTGAAAATAAATAAATAAATAAAATAAAAAAACCAAGGTAAAATAAGGTTTTATTCCATAAAAATAGGACAAAAAAAGCTTAGTAACTTGCAACAAATAAAAACGCAGAAATTGCAGAAACGTTAATTACTTTTCAAACTTGTATTCAGGGTCAAAGAGTGGCGATGACAGCCTAGTCGGAAACATGGGGCCAGATCGGAGTCGGAGTAGTACCAGTTTTTAAAGTTTTATGGGGGGGGGGGGGGGTGAGGAGGGAGCGCCTGGCAATGAAACGGATATTGGCTCTCGGCAACCCTGCTTGTATTTCAGGGTCTTAAGTAAACCATTTTTTACGAAAAAATGAGCATATTGATAAAAAGACACGCAAAACAAAAAAAAAAAAAAACTAATTATTAGTGCTTTTTTTTACGTTGTTTTATGTTTGTAACTTATTGTTGCAACAATAGCAACATTTTTATATGTTATGTTTAATACCGTTTATTGGAACAACTTAACAGTTTTTATCAGAAGTTTTTCCTTGAATATGCTGTGAGAAATTAAGACTAGGTCGTTTTAGCTCAGCAAAAACTGCAAGAAAATGTTATACTTGTAATGAAAAAAAATCTGGGGATATTTCTCGACATAGAAGCTACAAACTAGAGTGTGAAAACATAATTAATTATCTTGTTTCTGCGAAAAACTATAAAACAAATAGCCGCTTTATGAGCAGTTTTGTTAGCAATTAATTAAATTGTTCTGAGAATTTTTTTTGTCCCTTCTAAAAAGGAAGGATTTTTATTTCTGAACCTGCGACAAAAAAAAAAAGTTTTAGTCATATTGTGAATGAAGCGTTTTTCTTTTCATTACTTCTTAATTCATAAAAAGCTTTCTCGAGAAAAGGAAGCGCTTTTTATTCATGATACACATTTGTAGGTGCACATTAGTTTGCAATATCTGGTTAAAGAAAAATGGTTAAAAAAAAAAAAAAAACAAGTATAGGAAAATCTGTGTGTTTTTCATTTCGATAAATTATTTTCCATGCATTGACTTATTGCTATTTGTGAGTCAGCATAACCTAATATCGCAAAGGATTAGTTAAGTAAAAATGAATAAAATGAATGATTTAATAAGTAAATAAATAAAAGGATGGTTTCATTTGAAAAGATGGATTTTTCAGTAGTACCTTTGTTCGAGAAATATTTTGAAAAAAAAAAAAAAAAAATACTTGAACTTTTTAATCGTAGAAAAAAAAGTTTTTATTTTTAATTACTTAATTTGAAATTTAACAAAATTTAATCGTTTTTCCTTTTTTGTTTAAAAATTAAGAGAAAAAAAGGGCTGTGTATAATATTCGTTCATGAACAGATTTCAGCTGTTGAGTATAAGGAACACAACTATACAGTAATAAGGATTGAATAATTAATAACTAGATACAATTGAAAAAAACGAAAAGAGAATCATTTGTAAAAAAATCTTTTACCAAAAAATTAAAAAATAATTATGTCTTCTTATATATTCACTTTACCCAATTTTTTTTTTAAATGCATTTTTTTTTTTTTTTTTTTTTTTTTGCGTTTTGAATTGTTGAAACTCTTCTGTAATACATTACTTCTGTAATCACAATTTAAGTTTTTTTTTATTATTATAAAGACAACTTTTTAGCATTTTTTTTTGAAAATAAGTAGAGTGGACCGGAGCACGTTTATGCAATGCGCTTTTTTCAAAACGAATTATAACTGGAGAGCCAACAACCATAACAGATTGATGCTACTCCCTAGCAAATATTCTCATAAGATTTTGAGCATTAGTCAAGCTTCGGTCCAGCATGCAGAAAGAATAATCTGTTTTCTACCAAATTGAGTAAATTTTGCGTTGAACGTTTTGAAGTTTATTGTGAATAAATAATACTTAGTTAAAAAAAAAAAAAGATGTATAAAAATTAGCAGAATTTTATCCTTTTTTGGCGAATTTTATTTGTGTGAACTGAAATGTTATTAAATTTTTTTGCACGTTAAAAATAAATCCAAACTTGGGCGACGGGGCAAGTTTACGCGTGGAACGTCGGAGCACTTTAACGATCGTTCTTACTGTGTCTTACTTAAACGTGCTCCAGACACTTTTTTCACTCCAAACTGTATCAAACATTTTTAGTATTTTCCGGCTGTTACTTTTGAAAATGACCATTTAATTTTTAATTGAGTCACACATTCATATCTTATGACTTACAATCATATAGTGCTGTCTTCATGCCCCTTCAGTTTCAACTTTATACACTATTCAGTCTATAATAAATTTGCTTTATTTTAGCGATGTTAAGACATTATGTTCAAAACACTAACAAAAACACGTTAGCCGTCAAAATAAATATGTGTAAACGTGCCCCGTGTCCGGGAAAAGTTTACGCAACCGACTTGGACTCCAAAATATTTTTTAACGGTTAAAAACATAAGCTGAACAACAACTGAATATACCAATTTTGACTCCATTAACTGCTTCATAAAACCGCAATGTCTAAATTTCCTAAGTTAAATCATAAAAATTGGAAAATTCATTGAAAAAAATCCGTGTAAACGTTTCCCGGTCTATCGTAAGGTTTAAAAATAAAATACTAGCAAAAAAACTGCGATTACATAATCTACGTGGTTTTCTAGTTTTAAATTAGAAGTAAACAGTAAATCGCTGAAGGTTCTTACTGATGATCGCCTTTGCTTTCGACTCTGCTTTTTGATACGTGCTTGAGTAAATAGTGAAATGCTAACTATACAAAAATACACCATTTGTGACTTTTGACACTTAGTAATTCCATGGCCACGTGCGGGACAATTTAAACTTAGTTTCCTTATAATTTCTCCCATATACAATTTAATAAGGACTGAAAGTTAAAAGTTTGTTGACCAAGTGAAACTACTCGAATCACGCGATTTGGTAAGCAAAGATTTTTTTTTGATTGGCATTTTTTAAATGAAATTTACGTGTCATGTGTGGGACACAATTTTGGTTATCAGCTTTATTTCCCATGATTCTATCAATGTACTATATCTTAAATCTGTTGGTGCAAAGTTATTAAATGTATACTTTTCTTTCCTACTAACTATTTTTTAGTGTTAGTTTCAAAAGAAAAAAATACAATTCCACAGAAACTTAAAGTTTCGAGTCAAAATTAGCATTTAAAAAATGTTTCTTGTAACACCGAAACACGTGTCTGCAGTAATTTGCATTTTTCGCGCATTAGAATGTTGGTAATTGATTTCTTTAATATGTACACACGTGTCACGTGTGGGAAAAACTGGGTGCTTTTCCGTAGAGGGAACCTCTAAAGGCTTTTTTAAAGACAAAAACTGAAATTCTTTGCAAAAGTATACTTACTGGGATTATATTCCTGACAAAACTAATTTCATGTTGCATGCGAAATTTTCTGTGGAACTATTGTATGGAATAGCACGCGAACTATTGTATGGGTACTCTAGCAGCAGTGAAACAAGAATTAGGACGAGTATCTGAGAGGTTGTGGCATGATGGAGATAAAATGAATGGCTATAAATCAGAAAAAAATAATCCGTTTAAGTTACACATTGTTTGTACATTGCTGAATAAGGAATGTTCACAGAATAATGTCTTAAATAAATATACCAGTTAAAAAAATAAAATATTGCAAATGTATTATAGCGAGATATTGAGTGACAATAGTAATTTTCTTCCCTTTCGGTTTTCTTCTTGACGGCTTTAAATTTCAGAGTTGAACATTCTTTTCAAAGGTAAATTCAGGTGGGCGTTCAAAGAAAGGGAAATCCTTAACAAGATCAGTTGAATTGGCTATAAAAAATAAATTGTAAAATGGTAGTGGAAATGGAACCATAGTTTTAGGTAGACTTATAGGCTTTTACTGTATTTTATAATAAAGATATCCAGTATTGATACTTTAAGTCCTAAAGTGAAATGTTAGAAACGTTTATTCACATTGTTTCTTTAAACACATCATTTATAAATAAGTTCAAAACTCTGTCATTAAAGACAATTTATAAAACTATAGTTCTCGTCCTAAAATCTGCAAAAATTTCGCTTTTTTAGATGATATCCCTACTAATTTCTAATAAGCCATGAATGAATCAAGCAGTTTGTTTGGCTTTAGCACCTCTATTAAACGGAAAGTGCTGGTGTCAAATATTTTAGTTTTTTTACTAGTTGACAATCCAATTAATTGACGCAAAAAATTACAAAAAATAAATTAACATTGTGCACAGAAATTTTTTTAAAGAAGTTTTCGTTAGAAAAACAAAAACCAAAAACCAAAGACTGAAATATTTTATTTTCTTACACAATTTTTTTTAATAAATAAATGTACATAAAAACAACCACGTTTCATCTATTTAGCCAATTTCTAATTAAATGGACTGAAAAATACTTGATTGTCAAAAAGTATTAATGATGAGCAGTATTTTATCCAAGATGCTGAGAAAACAATAACTAAAAATAAATAACAGCAAATATTGCACAGGTTGTATTTTCGTACGTGTTATTTTTTCAGCTAATATATAGTAAAAAAACTAAGTATACAAACAAATAAAAACTAAGAACATCAATAATCCGACGTAAAAAATTCGTAGCGTCAAAAATCCGAACGCTCTTTTATGAAATTATTAATTATTAATTTTTCTTCATTTTCATTAAGGGGGCCATTAATTAATTACGCAAGGATGAATTTGACAATTTTTGACGCCCTCCCCCCATGTAAGGATACATCAGATTTTTCAAACCCCTTCCCTTTATTCTTACATAAGATTCCATTTCGCTTTTCAAAATAATAAATGGTTGGGTTGTCAGAAAAAAATCAGTTACGCTAAAACTCCCAGGTGGACGTCAATCAAAGATTTTTATTTTTCAACAGATAAGTTAGAATAATTAATAGTGTCAACTACATATTACCATTGTATTATTAGATGAATATCTAGTCTTCGTAATGCCATTTATCAGTAGTTAAAAGTAAGTTTTTAAATAGTCTTAAACATATATCAGTTAAAAAGTCTTCAAACCAATAACACTATAAAAAAAAAGGAATAAATCGACAAGTTTTAAATTAATTTCAAAAGAAAACAAATAATTAAAACGAGTTCAATTCAGATCAAACTTCTGGACTAAATGGGTTTTTCGTTTCGTTTTTTTTTTTCTACCTAACCGCGTGATTTCTAATATAAATCATCGTCTTGGAAAATTTTACGTTAAAATAAGTTTGAGCCCCCCCCCACCAAGTAAGGGTATGTAGAGATTTTCCAAACCCCCTTCCCCCTCTCTTACGTAAACTCTTACGTAATTAATGAATGGCTCCTAAACAATAAGAGTTATTTTTTGTTAAATTTTGCAAAAAAAAAGGAGATAAATATTGTAACATTATACATTGTATTGTATAATATGTACAATGTACACAAAATGCAGTACAGCCACTTTATCTGATCAAATGGCATACTATTTTACTTAACCCATTCATGCCGGTTGGTACAAAAATATACCAACCGGGAAAAAAATTATAATATATAGACATAAAATAAATAAATACTAATAAAATTATCACAGTTTATTGTTTTTTTCGAAACCGGCATTAATGGGTTAACGGTATTTTCTTGGTTGTTTTGAAAAATCCGAGCAATTTTAAAATCCGAACTACCTACGGTCCTAATTAGTTTGGCTTTTCGATGTTCTACTCTACATTTAAGCTTTTTGAATGCGGATTAAATATGCTGCTAGAATGTTTCAATTCCGTAACCATTTTTAGGGAAGATTGATCAATATATAACTATCATATCCAATTGAATTTTAAACTCAATTGTTTTACATTATAAGGTATAAACTTTTATATATATTTATATAACGTATAACCTTTTATATATATTTATGTAACGTATAACCTTTTTTTTTAAATAAATCCTGCAAATGAACTTAATACACAACTGTAAATGTTTTCTAAAAAGTTTTTAATAATCACATGTACTGAAGTATTTTTCTGTTATGTGCCAAATGCTAGGTTTTTATCGATGTAAGGAAGTTTTGAAAATAAAATTGTGTATAACTTTTCATAACTTTTGAAAATTAACCTTTAAAACTGTTTTCATCTTATATATACATGTTTGAACAGCTAATAATTTTGAGAAATATAACAGTAAGCATCCACGTGAATATTAAAAGAACATATACCTTCGCTACCAAAAATATACATTCAAAATGGCTCGTGTTCGAACTATTTTTATTCATTTCCGTTTGGCGCTTAAGGAAAAGCGCCTCAAAATGTAAAAAGAGTATAAATTTAAAAAATGGCTTTTATCGACCAAAAAGATAGAAAATGATGCTATTAAATTTGTTTTTTCTTGTGTAAATAATAAAAGTGACAATGATGTTGCAAGAGGCATTTCATTCTAGGAAAATATTTTTACAGTGTGATACGTCGTTTTGGAACACAAAAGAAAAGTCCAACACCATTTTAAACTAGGCAAAATATTTTATGGCAGAATTGTCAGACTGCCAATGGATACGTTTAAGTTACAGCATTGAAGCTATGAAAAGTGAAAATTTTGAATAAGAAATAAAATGGAACTTTTAAAATAAACTGCATAGATGCTTAAGGGTTCTAAGCATTACTCAGAAAAGCACGAATATTAAATAATGTATAGAATTAAATACAATAACGTTTAATATTAGATTATTTTCTGTTTCTTTCGGGCTTTTAGTCAGTAAATGTATACTATTGTTTTCGTAAAAGATTGATGAATATTTATTTATTGATTTATTCGTTTATTTTTGTTGGGGAAAGTGGGTGCAGTTGATATACTTCTTACATTTTGATTTTTATAATTTTTGTTACTGATGTTACTTAACAAAAAAAAAAAAAAAAAATCCTGTAGTACTATAACTATTTTCCTATCGAAAAATGATTTCAAAACTTTTGTTGAAGTTATTTTTCTCATGTAAAAAAATCTTATTTTTTTCTGTCAGTATGAACTTGACCCAACATGGATCATGTTGACACAAAAATAAATAAACTGTTATGCTGGCGCACAAAGCAACCAAGTTTTTAAGAGATGTTTTTAAAGAAGAGTCTTAGAAAATGTTTGAAGTTTTAATCCGAGTTGGATGATAAACATTAATCCGATTTACAGCTAATACAAGTACAAGTACGGATATCTTCTACGAAATACTCTCTTTCAACTACTTCAATGGGAATTTCTTTCCTTTGAATTTTTTTCTTAGCGGTTTTTTAGCTTTACTTGAATAAGAAGTAAAAATCCTGGTTTTAAGAACTCAAAGTCAGCACCAGTGTTACAAAGTCTTTACTAAGTTTTTGAAAAGGCCTAATTTAATATGAGAGGCCAGTGGAACAGCAGGTCCGGTCTTTTTTTTTACATTCTTCTTGCCATTGCTATCCCATTCGCATAGGAGAAAACAGCACTGTATCAATAAAATTTAGCAGTTAATAAAATTTGTTTAACTTAATTTTAGGTCAGAAATAATTGCCCCATGATATGTGTTGTACTCAATCTTATCTAAAAAAGACTTACAAATCTCCATATGTTTTCTTCATTTCGAATGAATACGCTAGCGATACCGAAGGCAACGTGTCTCAATCATGCAATAGTATAGCTTTAAAGGTAGTTTCGAAAGAGTTAATGCCAAGTCTCATCTCTTTGATATTAAAATACAAACATATCCATTACAGAGTCAATACTATTTCAGTATACTAAAGCATTTTTCTTAGAGTAAAATCTATCAATTCTTTATGTTTGCATTCAAATTTAAAAACACAGAAAATGATTCAACTCAGGTAGCGTATATCACGAAAATGGGATGCCATTAAGACTGATTACCATGTTACCACAACAGTACCATGAAACCTCATTATCTATCTCCACATTGCTTGCCTTTATGGTATGATTTTAATTGTTTATTATGCGTTTTTATCATTACGTGATACAAGAAAACACAGGAAAAATAAATGACTTACAATCTATCATTACACAAAAACTGTGAGTGATGGAAAAAATCAGGTTAAATGTTTGAAATCAGCATCAAAAGCTACCCTAGAATAAAATAAAATGTTTCATTTAATAAAATCTTTGTTTACAAGTCTATAAGGTTTATCATTACATGTTATAAGAAAACATGAGAAAAATAAACAACTTAAAACAATTGATTTTACAAAAACTGTGTTTGATGGAAAAATTCTAAGTGAATATTTGAAATCAGGGTTAAAAACTACCGTAAGAACACTATAAATATCTCATGTGACAAAACTTTTTTTACCAGTGCCATTGTTGAATATAGAGCTCCATGTAACGATTTTAAGATTTTTTTTTGGTAAAAAAAAAAAAAACTATTTTATTACGATGGATTTTTTTAAAATTAGAATATATCACCTGTTATCATATTTTAGGCTCATCTTGGGGGGAAAAATAGAAATAAAGCTCATTAGAACTGCATTAGCATATATAAAAGTTGATAGAGAGATATTAATTCGACAACGTCTACAGAAAATATTTTTTTTATTTGAAAACAAAAATGCGTTATGTTTTAACGAGCAAAGCATTCGATGCTTTATTCACTTGTTTTATGATAGTGTTTAAAGTAATTGGGTACATCATTAGTGAAAATAAGATGAAAAGATTTGAAGAAACTTCGTAAAGTATTTAGCACCTGCAAATAGTTATTCGATAAAAAGTATAATTTTTTTAGCGTCAATCATTTACTCAAATTTGTGCTGATAATTTAATTGGAATCCTACACTAAGCTCAAATTTTAATTGATTATATGAAGCAAATAAGGATAATTTTAGCAGTATATACTTTTAAAGTGCTTTTTGTGTTAACTATTTATTACAGCTTAACATTTGCTAGTTTAACCTAAGGTTTGTTAGCCTCAGGTGTTTAGGCTTTCACTTTCATGCACTTTTTTTAATTATTTTTATTTATTTATTTATTTTTTTTTTTTGTGAATTCAACGCATTTGTTACGATTTAAACGATTTTAGAAATAAAGTAGGAATTCTTGTTCATCTTCAAAGTATGTTTATTATGTATGCTATCTGTATACAGTGACCGCCGCTTATATGAATCACGTTTGTTCTAAACAGTTTTAATTCCATAAAGCGAATGATTCAATTAACCTCTGGTGCAATTATCCGGTGTCTACTGTATATATATATATATATATATATATATATATATATATATATATATATATATATATATATATATATATATATATATATATATATATATATATATATATATATATATATTAGGGTGGTCCTTAAATATTTTTTTCAGAATTCAACAAGTGACGTCCCCTAGTTTTGTGACACTATAATAAAAAGTAATCTGTGCAAAATTTGAACTCGATCGGTTAATAATAACACGTGCCCCTAGGGCGTTGAACTTTAACACTTTTAATAATTTTCCCACAAATCGAGTTTTACTCTAGACCCCGTACATCGTTTCTCCTAGGTTTGCAAAATATTTTTACAGCCAGGTAGCACTAAAATTAATCTTTTTAATTACTTCATATCATCTAAAGATTTTACATTGAATAATAATGAAATAGTGCTTTAGAAACTTTACCTAAATCATACGCTTTTCTCAATGTATTTCAATCATGTGCATTTTCTTCCGAATCTTGGACTGTCTGTAAACTAAATTGCTTTTGTGACTCAAATTTGGTAAATTGATTGTGAAATTCTTCGATTAATTGTGCTCCTCTTTCAGCTGTATCGTTCACAACTTTCAATATTTTAACGATACCTCTTCCCTTTAAATAGCTTCCTTCATTTTGCCACGAATCAGGATCAAATAGGAAAACATCTTTTGGTGTTTGTAACTTATCAAACAGTTTTATTGACTTGTAATTGATTCTATAAAGAGGAAGATTTTTACTAAGGAACTATTCCAAATCATCTACTGTTATCTGAAAATTTTTATACAGTCATCAGACACGTCTTCCTTATCAGCAAGCATTTTTTGGAGTAGTCTTTTCCTATCTTCAAAGTTAATTCCTTCATCCAATACGGACAAAGCTACTAATTCATCCCCTAAATATCATAAGTGATTTATGAATTTTCCAATCACTGCTTCTGCTGCATGTTTGTCATCATTTTGTACGCTGCTAGTTTATTTAGACACATTGTATTATTTAAAGGAGCCTAAATTGGGTTGCTGCGAAAAATCATATCTTCATACAGCATTTAACTGTAAAACAGCATTTATGGGCTTTCTCTTCATGTAAGGTCAATTTAAATTATTCCCAGTTCATTGCCTTTTTTTTCCAGTTACATCTGGATGTAACTTTTTGTATCCCAGTGAATAACTAAAAAATATAAATTTAAATTCATGAAATTTGATTTTACCCCTCGAAGATTTTTTCTTGCTCTCTTAAGGGATGTCCAATTGATCACAAGGTCATTTGGATTTAAATTTACTGCATCTACATAGGCTGTTAATAAATGAACAGCATCTTTGTCCCTAATACGGCATTTGTCTAACAGTGATGAAAGGCGAGCAGATATCAATAGTTGTTAATCTTTTTTTTTCGTTGTAGTAGAACAGATATAGAAAAAAGTTCCAACAAGTTAGGATAGATACCCATTTCGGTTTCTAAATCTTGTGAATTGCAAGAAGAATTGGATGATAATAAATATATATGTACTGAAATGGAAGAAAATTAATTTAAAGTATAAATTTTTACATTATTTATATCTGGACATTTTTTAAATTTATATTTTAGGTATGGAAAATAGAGTATATTTTTATGTTAGAGTAATCGAGTATTTTTCAAAATTTATGCTTTAAGAATTAAGAATTGCATAAACATTTAAATATATTTATAACTAAAGAACAGCGAATCAAAATACAATTGCCAGTATTATATTTATAGCGCTGAAATCTAGCGACCCTATTTGCCACACCTATAACATACACAGGAAATTTTTTAAATCAACACCCCCAAAGCCTGAAGGAGGCAATTTGTTATCGTCAAAGATCATTAACGGCCTAGGCCATTTATTAATGGCCTTTAGAATCCCCTGTGTCTATATTGGTTGAAGGAAATGTTCCCCTGCCGCTTGGTTTGAACCGAGCGGAAAATAGCGGTATGGCTGACCCAAGACCATTGGTGTACATGAAGCCTCAGTAACATGTAAAATTTTACACAATGAAAGTGAGAGAATGGTCAGTCTGGAAGTAGAAACATCTATTCACGTTTAAAATTACTTTAAATTTGAAACTAAAGAAAACTTTCACATAAAAATGAGAAAATCCGCAATTTTTTCTTCGAAACTCAAAAAAAGGGGGCCCTAGGGGCACGGGTTAATATTCATGGATTGACTTAAAATTTTGCAAGGATCATTTATTTGTATAATGGAACAAATTGAGGGGGCGTCGCCTAAAATATCTACAACTTCAAAAATAAGGACCACCCTAATATATATATATATATATATATATATATATATATATATATATATATATATATATATATATATATATATATATATATATATATATATATATATATATATATATATATATATATAATGTCTCTGCGCTAATTCTATATTAGCTACCAGTTTGTTTGGCACTCTTGGCTTCCTTAAGAGGTTTTCCATCTCCAGCTCAGTCACTTTCCTATGCCGGGCTGATGAGTGCTAATAAGCACGAAACTGCAGTCCTCGGCTGGAAATGACTGAGCTGGCGGTATATTTCATTATTTGTACAATCTGTTATTATCCGCATAATAATCTAGTATTACCATCAGTAAGCATAGAAACTGTTTTGAGTGATGGAAATCTGATATAAACGAATATGGATCTTAAACTCTGGCCCTCAGAAACAGTGATTTATTTGAAGGGAAAAAAAGTGTGCAAAAGAGCCACGAAAGAGTACTTAAATTGCTTTTGAAGCTCTAGGTCAGAAGATGATAACATTTCAAAAACACTCAACACAGCTCATTCCCCGTACTCTTCCCTGAAGTTCAAGCACACCTCGTGAGATCAAAATCTGCGTTTCAAATAATTACTTCGAGAGAGAGGAGAGAGGTATTTGATGATGCGTTTTTGTTTCATCGAGCTGCGTTCTCGTTTTTTATTTTTCTCTCTCTAGTGGTTATTCAAGTGCAAAATAATTATTCTAGTTAGGTTCTTTGCATCAGGCCCATCATTTCAACGTTTTCCAGGGGGAAGCGAAGCGTAGCGGGTTTAAACTCAATGCATTTCATTGAGAAAAATACCAAAATACATAGAAACTGCACATTTACATTATGACTTTGAAATCCAGGTTGGGGGGAGTCAATTGACCCACCCCCTCTAATAGCCCAAATGACAGTAATGCTTCGGATGGAAGTTTTCTATCATAACCTCTTTCACGAAGCGGTCAGGATAAGTTTAAAGCAGCCATATCTTCAAAAGTCTTCCATAGAGCAGTTTTCTCGTAATGGGTTCTGCAGCATCTAATATCTTCTACAAAGTAGTTGAATTAACTTCTATGAAGTCATACCTTAACAGTTAATCGGTATGCCTTTCTCTATTAAGTTTTCTACAGTACTGTAATATCTTCTAGAAAAGAGATCAGAATACATTTAGGATAAGGATACCTTAAAATTATTTTGGTAATGCAGCTCTCCTATAACATTCTACACTTGATGATATGCACAAAACTGAATTATGAGAAACATGGTGGAAAAAGTTCAACACCAAATTCTTATCAACGTGTACTTTTATCTCATCATTTTAAAGAAGAAGAATGTAAGGCTTGAAATATGATCTCAAAGGAAATTTCTCTATCTGGTAACTCATTTTCAGCAAAAATTTAGCGCCGAGATTGCCAAGTAAAACGTAATCGATGGTGACATCAGATGACAGGTTTGACCAACATCTAAGAGATTGACGCATGAGATTACTTCAGGACTTATGTTTCCTATATCACATGAAATGTTCTTATCTAGTGCATTTTTTTCGATGAATACATTCTGTTTTAGGAATCGTCAAAAAATGACGTCACACGTGGAAGGAAATTGTGACATGGAAGAGGGAGGGGGTAACAAGGTGCGTGAAATCACACATTTTAAAAACAAAATGTTTAGGTGATGGTATGAACAACCTTTAAACAGGTCATTCTATTGTCACGTGCGGGACAAAGAGACGCTTAAATTTCATTAACATGTTTTATGTATCTTAATATTTTAACTAAAAATGGGTAAGTAATTTTTTTAATCTTTACATTTAATACAAAGATATTCCTGACACAGTTACATTTTTAGTAAGCAATTTTGTTATTTAAAATTTAATTTATTTGCATGTGTCACGTGCAGGACATCCAAAGTCTCCTCTTGTAATTTGCTTAAGAATTAGTTATATGTTTGCTCTATTAATGTACTAATGTTAAAATAAATTGTCAATTTTTAGGACAAAAGTTCCAATATAAAGAAAACATAGCTCATTTGTTGAGAAACAATAGTTGAAACCATTGAAAAAAAATGTATAGGGACATTCCACGAAATTGTAGTCACTTTTTCCCGCACGTGACGGTTCATATATTTCATTAAAAAGTAATCATTTAAAATAGTAATGAAAAAAATCTTTTGTTTAAGGGGACACTGGACCTTTTTAAACAAACTTTTTTAATTATTGATGGATTTGCATGAAATTTTAACCATATACTTTAAACACTAGTACAAGCTTAATTATAAAATTTCATTAAAAAATTTTAATTAGAAGACCAATTATTTAAAAAAATGTAAATAACCTTGAAGATAATTAACAAAACTTTGAAAAGTCCCTTGCGTAATTATTTTGATTTCACAACACTGAAACTTATTTTAAGTCATTCTCTATACTATAATAAATAAAACAAAACTCACAAAATTGTCCTCATATTCAAATAAATTCAAAAAATAAAAATTACAAAAATTTGACAAAAATTTCTTCTTTTTGAACGTCCAGTGTCCTCTTAAGGAATCACACATTCGTTTTTAGTTTGTTAAGCAATAAATTTTTTATCATTACCCATTTAAATTATTATTTTTAATGAAATATATGGGTCATCACGTGCGGGACAAAATCACCGTTTTCCGTGGAATGGCCCTAATGTGATGTAACTTGACGTGTGATAAGTAAGGGGGAGGGGAAGGTGAAGTGTGACAAAGGGGGAATGGATCAAATAGAATTAAAAAAGGTGTGACACCTTTATGGACAGCCCCTTAGAAGATATCAGAAGGAACTTTGTTTTATCCTTTTATGTGTTGTGACTAATCTTCAAACAAGTGACTTAAGTGACTTATCGCAAATGACTTAAATGACCTATCGCACGTGACGGATTCAAACTGATGTTATATGTAAATACTCTGTAATCCTCCGGAACTATCTCTTGATGCACGGTACAACAGTCACACATTTACCATGCACGGTAAAACAGTCATTACGAATAAGAAAAAATGCAAAAACATAAACAAGTGATGTTTAAAAAATATTTTGCTCTTTTACAGAAGCAATGAACTAATTTTTCTAGCTGTATCTAATTGGAAATTTTTCAATTCAAGCATACAAGCTGGTATCTCTTTGAGTTAATAGCTCTAAGCTATTTAGAAGTTGATTGTGGAAGCATAGGAAGTCTGCGGTTTACGGTAATGAAAGTTTAGAGATTAGAATTCTATAATAAAAATAAATATAGCTTGTATTTTTCGATTAAGATCGCATTTTTGAAATTAAAATAAAATAGTTGTTGCACATACATATATATTTAAAAATGTTAGTTGAAGTACAATGGAGAACTTCAATCACAGTTTCATTTAAACATGATTGCCCAGTGCCCATATCGGAGTTAAAAACACTATGTAAAACTTCAACCATGACTTAATATATTACAGTCGAAAATATGCCGAATTGGAATAAAATATATTAAACCAGAAATTGCTACCATTATTATGATTGCTTAAATTGGATTTGATGAAACAATTGGTATAATTTACTATTTTGAATTTCTTGCGATAATATAGTCAAATGAGTTTTGGGATATTTTTACAGGCGAAGTAAGAGTCAGAACTATAAAGAAAAAAAAAAAAAAAAGCAAATAGGTCTTTAAATTTAGTGAGATTTTACAGAAAATGATATGAAAGTTATTGAAATCTAGATGGATCAAAATGTTTTGTTTTTAAGTCAAAAATTCCAAGTGGCTAATAGAAGTCATTACATGTGTGCTTACGAAAAATATTTATCATTGAATTCTTTACCTTCTGTCGTTCTTTTTGTCTTCGACTCATATTACTTTTCAAAAAAAAAAAAAACTATTTTATACAACAATAGTTAGTTTAACACAATTTATTGACGAAATAGAAATTCATTTACAATAGTACCAGGTCGTAACAAAAATCAACGCGATTTTAAAACAAAGTATTCCTCATTTATTCTGAGGTGTCGCATTTATTTTTACTCCAATACACTATTGTCGTTTTTCAATATCCTCGAAGAGTGTTAGTAATTATTCTTCATATTTGTTCTTCAATATCTTATTACCAGAGATTTTTGCTTTCCACAGTGGCACTGTATGATCTTCTTACACGTAACTTTCAGAAAGAGACATACAAGCCCTTTCTTATTTTTCACGAAAAAAGTAATGTCATCAATTGATTGAATTAAGGATTTTTTTATGTAACCGTATATTCCATTTATTACAAGAAGTAAATGTATTTGCTGATACGAGTTTTTATTTTAGAATCGAGTTTAGTTTCTTAAGAAATACGGGATTGTTTGCAGCATATTATTGTTTGCGGACCACACAGTTTTAAATGACTAAATCTGGGTAAATTTAACTTTTTTAACTATTAATTTACCTGGTCGATTATGCTGCTTTTTACTAGTGCAGTCGAACTCGCTTATAAAGAGCGTGAAGGGACTGCGATTTTGTTTTGATATAACCGAGTGCTAGTAAAAATCTTAAAAATTTATACATGCTTGCTTTGCTATTTTTATATTTCTGTATCGTACCAAAAAGTTGGTTATTTCATTTGAAATGCCTTGATGTCTCTTTCATGTTATTGTTTTCGATTAATGTGGGGTTTGAAGGTTTTTTGCACTTTGGAAGCAAAGTATGTGTCGAGGGCTGTTTAACTTCAAATTCTTCACATTTGGCGTCATGGTGGTCGCTTTCATTTTTTTCTCTCTCTCCTGACTTTCAGCTACAGTATCTCGTCGGAAGTATATCTCGGAAGTGATAACATTCTCTTCAAAAAGTATATAATTTTTAAATGCTCCTGTACTCCACGAATTAAAAAAAAAGCCCTTGTCATCACCTGTTCTCATGACTTATGTCTTATCTATACCTTTTGGTTAAATTCAAAACGTTAATGGAATTTTTTCAAAAACAGAATAATCTTTTTTGAGGAGAAAATCAACAAAAATTAATGAATTACAAAAATATTGCTCGCTTTAAGCGGGATTTGCTCGTTAAATGCGAGTTTTCTTCTCATAGCTTTAACATTCTACCAACCAAATCTTTTCGATTTCCTCGCTATATCCGAGCTCTCGTTAAAACAGGGCTCGCTATATGCGAGTTCGGCTGCGCTTTTAATTATTTTATCAATCGCTCACAAACAGTAGTGATATCACCTATCGACCCACGCCTTTTTAGCAAAATGCAAATATTTTCATGTCATCGCTCATCATTGAACTGATTGAGGTCATTCTAACACCAAATTATGCGTTAAAGAACTAAAAGTTTTCAAATCGACTTTTTTTTTTTTTTTTTTGGACAATATTTGAATTTTGTGATTAAAATTTAAAATAAAAGAATATATTGTACCCTCGAATATCCCAATTATCCATTACTTAAGAGTAAATTTCACCCCGTTAAATAAACCCCGTGCCAATAAAACCTAAAACGAGTTCAATATTTTTCGACGCTTTACCGATGTTCAAATTTGTATTCCAATCGGTGATTTTCACTTGAGTGGGATTACTTGCAAGTAGTCCAAGAGCGTTTATTGAACTTTTAGTCAAAGCCAATGTGGTTGATGAGTTTTTTATTTAGCTAATATTACTGTATTTCAAAGTATTTCACAAAACTCTGAAATAACCTTTTTTTTCCAGTTTATCCAGTTTTCTGTGCGCCAAAATGTAATGACAGTGACCTCAAGTGGTGCATGGAAGAGCTAAAAGTTCTTACAAGCAATCAAGATCTAGCTTTTGCATATACAGAAGAAGAACTAAGCAAAACCTGCGGGTAAGATTCTTCAAAAAAATATTATAAGCATTTTTCTCTGTCTGAGGATCTGGCTGTAACTAGCGAACTATACGTTAGTTTAATAATGAAAAAAAGTTAAAATAAGTAGCTGTTGAAAGATCATTGTGAGACTTGATTTTTGACGCACAAATCATTTGCTCTCTTCCTCCGTAACTGAAATAAAACGTCTTAAAGTCGAGATACATTATTATTATTATTATTATCATTTATTATTTTTTTTGCCGAATTTAACTCGAAATGCACACTTAAACAGTCGCTAACATTATAAGATATCCACAATCACTGTTTCCAAAAATTCATATTTCTCACTAAATTTTTCGTTTGGGGGTGGGGAGGGGTGTGCTTGATGTGTATTATTATTTTTTTTGAAGACTTTTTCGGTAATACAGTATCTAATTGAGGTTTTTAATTTCTGCCACGTTCTTACATTCTTCGTTCTGTTGATTATGGTTACAACTGATTATTAAAAGCATTATACGGTTGCACAGGGGAAAAAATAAAATGCTTCTAAAAAATGAGGCAAAACATAACTTTTCACATTACGTATGCAGACACAGTGGATGAGCCTGAAAGTATGACGCGTTCTCATAAATTAAATGATCCTGAGCATTACACCCCTACATAAAATGCAAAAGGAATCGAATCAAAACTGTATGGTGGTAATAAATTTCATTTAACTTTGCTTTTTATGTAAAGTGAATGATTTGTTTTGATATTCATGATCCTAGTTTCGAGTATCTGCAGTTTTTGGAAAAAAAATCTGTTATAAGAAAGAGGATGGCGTGAGTTTTAAATTCAAGAGGAAGATTTGTGTTTAAACATGGGTATTTTTTTTTTTTGGTTACGCATCAATTTTTATTTCGAGTTACTTGTAATATGCATGAAAGTAACTATAAATGGCTTACTTCACAATAGGTCTGGGTCGAAAAACACTTTTTTTCTAATCAATTTCTAATAGCGCGGAAAACTCGAGCGTTGGCATCTAAATAACAAGAAAAATAATTTAAATTTTTTTAAAATAACTTCTGAAATCGCGCAAAAGCCCTCAAGTGGAGAAAAAATAGAAAAACCGGCAATTTTTAAAGACGTATATTTTTTTTTCAAAAAACAATTTACTTCGTTTCTACTAGTATAAAAAATACTTTTGAAGTTACCGAAATGTATAGAAAAAAATGAGGGATACATTGTCGATCACTTGAATTTGCAAAGAAAGCCTTAAAATACCATTTTTAAAGTAAAATATATATATATATATATATATATATATATATATATATATATATATATATATATATATATATATATATATATATATATATATATATATATATATATATATATATATATATATATATATATATATATATATATATATATATATTAAAATTCTTAAGCTGACATAAAGCTATAAAAATATACTATTAAACATCTGTTTTAGGTACAGATTTGATATACCCCCCCCCCCCCCCTTATTTGGCGACATCCGATTTTTTGCACAAAATTGAAATATTTTTCTCGCCAATGAGGCGATAATTTTTTAAGCATGGCATCCCTGGCGAAACTAACCTGTGTTTGGCAACCCGAAGGCAATCTTAGATCTGTTCAAACTTGTTCACTTGTTATCGGTTTCACGCAAGAGATATTCTTCTTTTTTTTGTGCAATATACCTTACAGGAAAACTTATTTTGTGTTATTTTAAATTCAGTAGTTGTGTTTTGATGAATAAATATTAGAAAAAATGCCAGTTTCTTCAAACTTGAACGTTACTTAAAAGTAATTACCAACTTGATGTGTATCTGTTAGATACCATTGTCATTGTTGTTTTGTTACAGACTGAGTGTGAGGAATTATACCATAAAAAAGTAAATTCTTTTTTATAGAATTCAAAAAAAAAAAAAAAAAAAAAAACTCTCACTTCCGAAATTCTTTGTTTTTACAAAATCTTGAGAGTTTCTTGTAGTTTCTAACTTTATTTTTACTGTATGTAAATTAATTTTACAAAAATAGTACGGTTATTTTATTCTAAAAGTTAATTCTTATCGATGCCACGAATTATTTAGACATATTCTATAAACGTGCCTCCATTAAGTACTGAATTTCTGAAAATAAGTTGACTCAGCATTTTATAAAAAAATGAAGGTGTTCTTTTATTTAAAATATAATAGGTATTTTGAAAGCATGTCTGGATAGCAAATTAATATATGGTATTTTTATATTCTGTATGTTTGGGTTGTCCTGTTGAGACTTTTCTGTTTTTCATACATCGAAATTTGAGTAACTAATCGTTTTTTTGACTGAAATAGTTATTGGGTTTGGGGATGTTTTCCGCTTTAAACATCGCAATTTGAATTGCTTTGCTCTTTTTTAGCAAAGTATGAGAAGTTTTTGTTCGATGAAATGGATGTTGGAAAATAGCTTTTGTTTCTATTGGTACATATTTCATTGGTCAGCTGTCGTAGTAATTTGTTAATTTAAGCATTTGAAATACTTTCTAGTAATATTTCTTTGTGTACAAAAACTTTCTAGTTTCTGCTATTTTTGAAGCGATGTTTTTTGTTGTGGTTTTATGTTGTTTTTATATATATTGTGTTCTGAAGTGCTTTGATCATGTGTTTTTTATCCGAATTTTTCCTATTGGCGCTAAAAAAGCATCGCTAACAACGATGTATGACCTATGTCATCATACATGGTTTTCTTGGCACCAACAGGAAGAAGTCGCCAAGGGTGGGGTATATGAAATTAGTTTACCGTTTTAATGTTTTACATACATTTCTCTTATGCTGAAATGGAGGACTCACCACGTGCCTATTTCAAAATTTTCTAGGAAGGGGAGGGGGGGGTCAGAGGGTGCATCTTCACAAGTTATTAGCTATCAATCCTTGTAGTTGTATTGCCATTGGGAATTGTACATCACTGTCACTTGTCCCAACAATTGAAAATACTTCGGTCGGAAGAAAGGATCTTTGAGGTGGTCTCACAGCGTGACTTTCCGTCAGTTCCTAACCATATTGCTAATAAGTTCGTTTTTTTTTTTTGGATATCATGTTCAGCCTACAGCGCAAAATGCCTAACCTTTCTAGCAGCTTTAGTTTTTGGAAACATTTCTCCCGATTTCGATTGATTAAAAAAGTTTGAGCACAGCCAATAACTTTTATTCTTCTGCAGAATAATAAATTATAAAACATATAGTTCTTTTTAATACATGTTTTCCTTTTTTATACAGTAATTGAAAAAGGCTATAATAAAATTATAAAACATTCTTTTTTTCAGAAATATAAATATTTTTTAGATTTTTAAGAGACATATTTTAGAATTACAGAAAATCAGAAAAAATATATGTAACAGGGGCATGGCGAGAGAAGGTTTGCCGGGTTGATTCCCAAATCCCTTAACTTTCGCATATTGATTGTAAATCTTAATATATCTTATACACATATATTTGCCGCCTTCAACGCGTAGATGATATTAATCATAAATAAGAACATTACAGTTCAAGTACAAGCTTAAGATTTATTATGCAATAATTTAAATTTTCCAATTTCAATCAATTCCATTTGCACAAACTGATGAGAATAATTACTGAAAGAATGTTTTTGAAACTATTTTCAAACATTTGGAAGAAATTGCACCCCTATCTCTTTTCCATTTCTGAGTATACTACGGACAAGTAATAAAAGCTATCCCAGTCAGGAGAAAAAAAAAGGAAAGTTAAAAGAAAATAATAGAAAGATAATTTTTCAAGAGTAATAATGAAAAAAAAAAAAATCTTTTCCTCAAAAAACGGGGGTTAAGAGAATGCTTAGTGGGGAAGCCACGAAATCTTATTTATTTCCCCCCTTTTTTCTTTTTAAAAATAAAACTAGTTTATGTAATTGGATTTTGACATTACTTATTAAATGACAGATAAAAATGGAGTTTGGCGTCAAAATTTGGGATGAATAGCCACCGTAGACTAACTCTTCCAGAGCCGGATTTAGTGGAGGGCAGGCGGGGCTACTGCCCCGGGGCCTCCACAATAAAATTTTTACAAAACATCCTAGCTTTCACGGGTCGAAAATATCGGATATGTACATATATATCAAAATATTCGGATATGCAGTAGAAGACCATTATAACGCACACCTTGGGACCAGAGCTTTTGCGTTATACAGGTTTTTGCGTTATACAGATCATTTCACAAATTTTGAAACTAAAGTTCAGAATATGTCTCTATATTAGCACTTCAGAATGAGTTTTATCTGCAATGAGTATTAAAGCACCAACATTACAATTAGTTATTCACAAATAAATATGTTTCACAATGAAACGAAAGTGCATTATCCTGCACTTCTGCTAGCTTCTTGGTTTGCATAACATCTGCATTTGCAAGAGCCATCTGGTATTTTCTGTTTACTGTAAGGGGGGTACTAATTTTCATTTAAAAGCTTTGGATTAAGATGGAAAGATGAAAAACTGTTTCAAAATAACATTTTTTATGTTTGCATAACAAAACAGAGGTATTTTTTTAACTTCAAAACCTATTGTTTACTTCTGGAAAGTTGTACGGTTTATAGAGAATTGCGTTATATAGGTCGGCGTTATAATGGTCTTCTACTGTATATCAAAGTATCGGATATTTTCGAAAATATGATCTTTTCGAACCCTGATTAGGGGCCTCCACTCCTTCGTTTGCCCCGGGGCCTCCACACTTCCAAATCCGGCCATGAACTCTTCCAATTATAATCTTCATTCCAATGAAATAACATAAGAAAAATTCAATTTTTTTTTTTTTTTTTTTTGAGTTTTTTGGTTTTATTCCCGCAAAATAAATTAATACGTAAAATCAATCCGAGTAGAAATAATTTTTCAGTTGATTGTTAATTTTTAACTCTGAAAAGTGAGAGGGAAGACCCCTTTACTTTTGAAAGTAAGGTAAAATTGCCCCCCCCCCCTCCAACCCACAAACACACAAGTTGCCATGGTTATCGTATATAACTAGCTAATCGAATATGATAAAGATGAGAGCATACAACTTTTTAACATAGAAATGCAAGATAGATAAATCTGTACTGAGCGAAAGTTTTCTTGTTTTGATGCAACTCTGAAACCGCTTAATTATTATTAACAACAATTTCATATTGGGGGAAGGAAGTGACATTTGTTTTCTCTAAAAAAATCAATTAATTCTAAATTAGTGCTAAAAGTGTAAATGCAACAGATGTAGAAGCACAGATTTAGATTTTCTTTATATTTATCAGTAAGTAAAATGCTGTATGACATGATTTTAAAAAAATATTCCCTAAAATTTATTCTGATGATGTTTTTCTGAATAATGCCATTTATACAGAAGTAAATATGTACTTTAATTTGTTTGAAGAATTTAACAATTAATTTATATTTTCAATGAAACAAAGTTGTGGGATGTGCTACTGAAAGCAAGAGATAATGTCTTTTTAAATTGATTAAATGAATTTAGGAAAGAATTAAATCCGATTTTTTGGTGTTTGATACACTACAATCGTTAAAGGAATATTACAATGTGACTTAGCGCCATTAGAAATTTCTGTTTATCTCACTTCAGAGACAACTGTTTTTGAAGATTTAAGCAGATTATCATTTTTCAGCTTTTTTTTTTTTTTTTTTTTGTAAATCATGGTTCTGAATTTACATGTTGACAAACTGACTGAATTTTCCAAATTAATGAATAACATGTTGTTCAGAAGAAAACTAGAAAATGCTATTTTGTGATTAAATTTTTATAAGTGCAAATATATATTATATTGCTAATAAGTACTCTCTAAACTCGTATACTCTAAAGGTAAAGTGGATAATACGGTAGTTTGTAAATTGTATAATATCGTAACAAAATTCTTTTCTTTTGACCATTTTGAGAGAACTAGTATCTAAGGCATCTTCTTTAGTCACCCGTGCGACCTGAATACTGGAGTTGGTTGACCCATGCATACATTTTTACATGTTATGTGTGTTTTAAGTCCTTATGGAATTATGACCTAATATCTCACTTTTTGTGGGGCGTTACTGTTTGGGTAACAGTTGTGTGGTGGGGTGCAGTATATTTTCACGAGCAAGTTAAAGCTCTGGGCAGATTTTTTTTGTTTAGATGCTTTCCAAGCTCTGATTTGCTGAGTAATACTTTTAAGTTTCTAAAACTGGAAAGAAATAATTACATTTGGGTTGAAAATAAAAATAATGAAAATAGAAACGGTTAATAGATGGCGAAATATTGCAAGTAGTAATTGCACACCCGTGTTTCGAGGTTCCTTGTAAACCTGAAGCATGTATATGCAGTTATTTGTAAAGTTTGTGCTTTAATGTTGTACGAATTATCATAAAAATTATACAAAACATTAATTTATAAATTCTAGAATAGAATTTATTTTTAAAAAAATGGTACAAAAAAGTGAGGATTAGAAGTGGAGGAAATTGAAACGAAATCGTACAACGCATTCATCTTTTCTCATTTTTTGAGGAAGCCAAACGACATCAAGTCATTAGCAGCTCCCCATTCATGCAGTTGTCGCTATCACTTGCTAAATAGCTATCGGCTAGAAGAAAGGGTCTTCTTCGGGGAGGTCTCGCAGTAGGGTGTCTTCTTCTACCCACCACCCCTGAATTCGCAGAACTCGGCCGGGTACGGGCGGACTCGGATCTAAGTTACAAAGCCGTATACGGCCGGCCTCGGTCTTAAGGAGTTTAAATTCCGAACTCGTATCAAATGCTCTTGATTTGATTGTTATTTACTATGAAAACCTTCTCGGTTTTCACCTCTGGGACATTTCCTTCAGCTTCTGTCACAAGTTATGCTTATCTCTCTACCGATTGAGTGTGGTATCAAATATTCAAGTTATGGCAGGGCTTTGGCTTTCATTAAGTATCCGTTTAATGCTTTACTTATTTTTCCATTAGGTTAAAATGACTCAAGACTCACCACGTGGAGGTAGCAGTAAGTAGAGTCCCCCCCGCAAACAAACACCCTACCCAACCAACCAACCAATTTGTGTGCGATTTTTCTGTTGAAGCTCTTCTGACTTAGTATCAAATTTTTCTTCAAACATCTTCATCTGAATAATATCTACTTAATAAAACCATTTGGGTTTTCATGCCCGCAAACTTTCCTATTAGTCTCTGTCACAAGTTTTACACATCTCTCTACTAGCACGGAAGTATGGCTCGGAAGTTAAAATTTTTCGTTGAAATTTCCAAACACCGAGCACAGAAATTATTTCAACAAGTGATCCAGAATTAGCTTTTAAAAATGCCAGACCCCTCAGTTATTCTCAACGGTTAACTGCTAACTGGGTGTTAGGACTTGATGTTTCCCAAATTAGTGCGACAAGCGTAATGCAGATACCAGAAAAATTACAGTAAAGATCTACGCTCCCCTTTGGTTTTATATTAAGATGCATTACTCCGTGAAATACGGCCCGAAGCATGTACTAAAGGTCATTCAAACAACACGACATTTACCAAACTATATAAAATTCCGGCATCCATAGAAACTCGCATTTTTGTTATCCAGAGAATATGATGTCGCGACGATATTGGGTTACAAACAGCACATTTGAGAATTAGGCTACAGGAGAATACTGAATGTATGAAATGAGCTACCAGTAGTACGTCATGTTAAATTCTTCAAGCTTTCATTAATTAATTTTCAAGCCGTAGATTATCCTGAATCTATTGATCGGCTTAGGTGTTAATTGATACCACTACCATTAATGTCAAATATGTCAACAAAAGACTTTGAACTTCTTTGAAAGTCAAAGCCCTGCCATAGCTTGAATATTTGATGCCACACTCAGTCGGTAGAGACATGTGCAAAACTTGTAACAGAGGCTGCGAGAAACTGTTGTAAGCTTGAAAACCTAGAAGGTTTTCTTAGTACAAGTAACAATCAGATCAAGAACATCTGACGCGAAGTGAGAATTTAAAGAACTTCAGCATAAAGAAGCATAATGAATCGGTTTATTGGGTAGGGTGGGGAGTTGGACTCAACTTGGTGCCACCACCAACTGTTTCGGCTCATCATTTAGGGGGTCAAGTGGCCCTTTGCTCCCCACCATTGCTTTGAGAAATAAATGTTTTTACATTTGGGTAGGTGTGAGTTTTGCTGTTTTCCGTTGAAATGTCCATTGAATTTGCACCTTTTGACAACACCCCCCCCCCCCCGAAAAATTTGAAAAGACGGGCCTGCACATGGTGAGTCCTGAGTCATTTCAGCATAAGAAAAATGTATGTATAACATTAAAATGGGTGTTTAATAGTATATTTTATAGCTTTATGTCAGCTTAAGAATTTTTGAAATAATATAATTTTTTTACTTTAAAAATGGTATTTCAAGACTTTCTGCGCGAATTCAAATGATCGACAATGTGCCCCCGAGTTTTTTCTTTACATTTCAGTAACTAAAAAGTGTATTTTTATGCTAATAGAAATGAAGTAAATTGTTTTTTGAGAAAAGTAAACGTCTTCAAAAATTGCCGATTTTTTCTATTTTTTCTCAACTTGAGGGTTCTTGCGCGATTTCAAAAATTATTTTAAAAAAAAATAATATTTTTGCCGTTATTAGGATGCCAAAGTTTTCCGCGCTATTATAAATTGGTTTGAAAAAAAAAAGTGTTTTTCGACTCCACAATCATTCTACATTTACGATTGGTTTCTCTACTACCAATAAAGCAAAATGTTTGCCATGGATGGATGTCTGGATATAATTCAGGATGACTGTCTGTAACGTGCGTAGGGACAAAACTTGTTTTATCGATTTTCATGAAATTCGGTACAAATTAGTATGAAGCTCAGGGGTGGCACCACGAAACATTTTTTCAATAATTAGAATTCATCAATGTGTGAATCATAACACTAATTCATATGAATTTGACAATTTGAAAGAGAAAAAGTTAATGCACATTTTAAAAATTTAGATCATTCGAAAGCTTGGAAATATTTGTTTAAGATGAAGTTTGTTCGAAGTTTCTACGAGGTGTGGGAGAGCTACAAGAATTGTTTTTAGAAAGCCGGAATCCGACATAAACTTTTTGAAGGGTTCTTTCGCCGCTAGTGTTGCTAATCTTATGTTTAAGGTTCAATTTTTTCTTTTTTCTTCTTTTTTCATGTTTGTTTTCAAATTTCTTGACGAATTTAATCTTTTTTCAGACTTTGTATTCAATAGCTTTGTCCTTATTACTGATATGTATATCGGGTAAATTTTCACCAGGACTCGGTTGAAGATTTATTTTAACACTACTGTTGTTATTATTTTTATTTCTATTGTTGTTGTGGTTGCTATTGTTATTATATTATTAATATTATTATTGCTACTACTACACACACACACACTGGTGTGTGTGTGTACATAAAAAAACGGTAATAAATAATCCAAATTTTATAATAAAAGCAATTAAACCAATCATAAAAATATTACTGTGTCTGCGCAATATTATTAAAATAGATTTGTTTTGTTAAGTAAATAGACTTCTGAAATGTAAAACATTTAAGTATTTTTTTTTTGCATTAGATACAAATTGTAGCATTTTTTACCTACTTTAATCCTAAAGTTGTTGAGGTAGAGATCTCGTAAAAACTTGGAAACCTTTTCCACAGATTTCAAGAGAAGTTCGGTAAGCTTCTAAAATGTTTTCTACTACATAATACTTAAGCAATGACTTCCTCTTCTCCTTGCAGACACCTGCAGGGTGCGATGCAATGCGTGAACAACTTCACCAGCCGATGTTTTGATGATACGCAGCGGGAACTTTACCGAACCTTGACCAACGGTGCTCAACAACTCTTATCCGACTTGTGCACGCAAGATTCAGAGATCAGAAGACGTAAGTAGTGTTCGGCTGAAAAGCACATAACCGCTCATGCAACTCATGTTAGTTATAAATCAAATTTATTCTGCGGTTATTACGATTCTAGTTTGGGTATAAATTATGTGTTTTCCTGTGTAAAAATATTTGTCAGCTAACATTAGATAGCACCCGTGTATTAAATGAGAAAATGTTTATAACAAGAAATTCCTGAAAACTGTTCAATGGAAATCTTTTAAGCCACGTAAATTAAATTACAGGAGAGTTTTAGAAAATCGCCCGTCAAGGTTTGACGGGTGAATATTGCTTCTACATTTGAATGAGCAATTGCCTGCTTGATGGAATTTCGATAGTTGAAATTTAACCCTAACTCCCATCCATTTTTCTGAGGGCATACTCCCAGTAATCCATTACGCACAATATGTGAGATCATGTACGTAATATGTCATAATATGAAATTTTTTGTAGCTTGAGGGTACAGTGAAACCTGTGTATAACAATACTGTCTATAACAATAAACCTGTCTATAACGATATTTTCCGCGGTCCCGCCATCAATATGTCAGCATTAATAATCAAACTGTCTATAACGATAACCTGTCTATAACAATGCTTTTTTTTGGGTCCCAACAATATCGTTATAGTCAGGTTTTACTGTATACGCTAAATGTCTAAAAAATGTTTGAGAGTATACGGTGTACATGGATCCCCTATGGGAGCATCACTGTACACCACCATTGCCGACAACGTTGCAAGAACTGAAAGATCGCATATGTGTTTTAGGAGAAATTGACAGTGATGCACTCCAAAATGTATGTTATAGGTGTGTGTCGCATTACGAAAGGTGCACACATCGAACATCAGTGAGTGAAAAAAAAAAAAAACTTGGAACGTTCATCTTAAT